>NC_087071.1:25905401-26020499 GCF_963678635.1 Symsagittifera roscoffensis | reverse complement strand
AAAACAAATTTTTCAACGAGCTTATAAATTAGTCCAGAGCATTGCTAAATTAGCAATTTTTGATTCCCAAAACTTTACCAAAATGATTCCAAGAGAAACAATTTTTTAAATATTTGTACGCAAGTAGGTAACAATTCCATTGATGAATAAAAATTTTTGATTGAAATCTATTTATTTATCTCTGACCTGGGCCTAAATAAAATCTTTTCTATCTATATTTCGAGCGTCGGGGAAAATGACGAACAACAGCACGAAAAATTGACTGTTGTATCTGACTAGAGTTCAAGTTCATTTGGCCGTACTTTTTTTGGTAATTCTAAATGGTGGCTATCCTCATCATGGCAAAACCAATGATAGAAAATTTTTACCAATCAGCAGAGTCGTCGAAAACCTCTACAAACAAATACTTAGCCACCGAACGCTTTATTCAGAAAACTGAAATCAAAATTGACAGACTGCAAAGAAATTCTCTCCCAATGTCCTAGAAGTAGGTACTTTACGCGTGCGTCGGCGCTTCGTGTGCCGGTATTTTTCATAAACAGTTGTGTGTGCCTCTTTTATCAGCCCGATTACAGTATTGAATGCCGATTCGGTATTCGGCCAATATTGAATTGACTTTATGATTTTTTTAATCAGATGTTTGCGTTTTAAGAAATGTCAATTCTGATTGGCTTTATATTGTATGGTCCTTCCACCTTGAGGGAGTCAATCATTCCAAATTAAAAGCGTTAATCGTAATTTTGACCAATTTCATTTATTACTAACAGTTTATGAACTGCTTGCTCACAGTATCTTTCATTACTTAAATTTTTCCCCACATGCTGGAATGAAATTTAATTAAATTAAGCCTCACTTGGTGCGTCTTTTATTGTACTCTTAATATACCGGTGGCGTGATCAAGTGAACACATATGTTAGGGCGTGGTCCGCCCGCATTAGTGTAATTACTCGAATTAGTCGTAAAAGGACAGGTCTTAAAAAGGTGGTTTTCATTTTATCTTTCCAAAGTCCAGCTAGGTCCGGTTTTTATAATACTCGACAAAAAGGGAAAACTGCTTCTTTGAAAACATCGTAAGGAGAGAGTATGAGTATTAAGTAACATCTTTTAATATATACATTTTAAGTCCTCTCTATCGCAGGATTAATAATTTATACCATATTCAAACCAGTTTACAAAAACTTCCTGATGTTTTTGGAAACTAGTTTAAATGGATTCCATCTAAATGATTTCCTGAAAAATGGTAGCGTTTCCCAAATTGTTTGAAATTGGAATAAAACTTAAAAAGATCTCCAAGGTAATAATTTATGCAAATCTGTTTCACAGAGACATAATTTGAATAATTTCTTCTATACCTTGCTGTCGTTTTTACTGAGATTGAAGTGGCATTTTACGTTGCAATAGCTTTATATTCAGTTTAATCATGATTAATAAACTATTCTGCTTTCTTACCCTTGCATTAACTTGTTCCTTATTTTGCTCAGAAAATCCGGAAACTTAATTGCTGCAGAAAAATCACAGCAAAAAATTGAAATAGAAAAATTGAGCTGACTTTTTGTTACTGTTTTACGCAGCAGCTTACAATGAAAAAAGTAAACCACAGTCTTGGACATTCTTTATCTTTAAGTTCTTCAGAGCAAGCAAGTGAAAACCAATTGAATTGGAGTCACAAGAAAACACAGCAATCTTCGTGTATCTTATGCTTGAAAAAACTATCAAACTCAAATAGAAATTTTTGTGACAATTTGAATCACGATCACTTTATTTCAATTCTAGCCGAACTTTTGCCAAACATACTTCAAAAGGTTAAATTGGAAACAATCAACAACAAATCGAATATCAGATTTTGTCATCTTTGCGCCAAAAAATTACTGGAAATGCAAATTTTAGCATCTGTACGGTAAGTTAATAACCAAATGTTACTGATTGTCACCTGTTTCAATTTGCCTCACGGGTTTTAAGTGAATGACATAGAATTAAGATTCAAGATAGATCGAAAAAATTAAAGAATAATAAGTCGGAAACATTTTTTTTTCTTCAATTTTCCAGCTTCCAGAACTTTTTCTATGATAAAAAACGTTTGCTTTCTTTAATGACAACAACAATTGCTGTAAGAACATAAGTTCGTAATTGACTTTTTCCGTCAAAAATCTATCTGCAGACAAAAAATTCAGGCTTGTTTTTTCTTACTAACCAGAATTGGTTTCTGATTTTTTTAACGCAGTTCGCATTATCACTATAGAGGTTTCAATTCCATAAATCACTGGGCACAAATTGACGCAAGTATTTTAGACCTATATCATGTGTGCAAATGCGTAGCGTTTTTCGGTTTAAAAGAACAATTTTAATTTTGAAAACAGTAGAAAACGTCTTCTCTCGCATAACTTCAAGTACACATTTATGCAGCGCATTTATTGCATCAGCAAATAAGCAAATATAAAAAAGCAAAACTTCAATAATTTTTGGACGGAATTGTCAGGCCAAAAACGAGCGCTTGTCAGTAATAGTAATTGATTTTTTAATTAACTGATTGAAATATCAGTTTAATTAATTAATTTAAACATCAGTTTTAGATTTTTGGATGTTGAAAGATTTTTATAGCAACAGTAATTCGTGTCGAAGTTTATCCGGAAAAAAATTCTGAAGACTGTCAAGTAGCCGACCTATGTAAATCGTGAGAGTGGGATTTTTTCCAATGATTGCTCGTTGCAGAAAAGCACAGCCTGCTGTCTTTCACCTAAGTATGCTTTAAGTAATTTTTGCATTAATCGGCGTAGTCCATGATTTGAGCACCTTGTTAAATACAATTTGCCTGGAAACTCGTTCAACTCTTTTATGAAGTCAATGAAGACACTCTGTGATGGCGTTTTTGTTATTGTTTTCGACCTTTTTCCCATAAAACTATTAATTGAGTACACTTTACTAGTTTTTTGATCAATTTTTAGCGTGTCTGACAAAATTTAGTTATTTTCTAGACAGAACAATCAATTGTTTTGAAAAATTTTCGCAAAAACTCGCTGAAAATTGGGAACAGTAATGAAAATTGGGAACAAGGTTTTAAATATCCCGACCACAAAATTGGCCAAACTCTTAGCAAGAAAAAAGCGGTTTTCTTTCAGTTACCTATGCAGGAAAATTCCAGCTTATGCTTTCCAATCTGTTTTTTTTTGCATAGATGCGGTAAGGCAGTGGCCGTGATTCAAGCCTTTCATCCTTTCGTAATTATCATAAAAAATTTGATCTTTTTAAACTTCAAAGCTTTTCAGCAGAAGATTACCTTGCTTGCGTGATTCATAACTCACATCTGGTGACCAGTACCCAAAAACTGAATTTTTTTGGTCTATCAGCTCAGACGAGTTAGAAATTGCAATGGATGAGTTGGCCATTTTTTTGGCAATTCTCGGGTGAACCCAGAAACGTTGTAAAAGAATTTTACATGACGTCCTCAGAAACTGTCCATGACGTTCTCAGAGTGCCAAGAAACACCCATTTTTGACCAAAGTACATTACTTGGTGCTGTCCAGTTTTGACCAATCAAATCTTTTTTTTTGACCAACCGAAGTTTCCCAAAATTGCAGTAAAGTTTATCAAAAATTAGCTAAAAAGCCCACGTCTAGATGACGTTCTCAGAACGCCCAAAAACGTCAATTTTTGACCAACAACCATTATTTGGTGCTCTCTAATTTTTGAACAACAGATTGTTTCCAATAATTGCAGTAAAATTTTTTAAAATTGAGCTAAATAGCAGCTGTTTTCTTTTAAAAAAATCAAATAAGAAAATGATTGTGGTGGCTTGGAAGCCAAAACTAAATTAGTTTACCCAATTTTTATACTTTTTGTTAAAATTTATGATAAAAAATCTCATTAGTAGACTTATAACAGAAAATTCTCTCTAACAAGCTGTTCGATAAAGACAGCAGACTCGGCTTTGAACTATGTATAAATGAATAAACTCAATTTAAAAAAATTAGGGTCACAATAACCAAAAACATTTCCGTTGTTTTGTCACCAACACGCTATGAGAAAAACAAAATTAAACGCTTTGACTCTGACTGTTAAAAAGTGATAGAATGTTTGTGCTCTGGGTTTTTTTTTATTACAGATATGTTTTGATGTTTTAACTGGCCATTTTTTAAAGTTGTTTCACAGCATCTGAAAGATATTGATTTATTGAGGTCGAATATACAAACAAATTTTCACATAAAATCGTTTTTGGTAGGTTATCTGGGTAAGCAAGTAGCTAGTTTGACCTATGCAGGTTATTTAACGCCCAAAGTTTTTTGTTCTATAATGCGCAGGCAGTGAAAAATTAAGCTCAGAAGTTATTCAAGTTGAATTGAGGCAGTCTGTTTATCTTAATTGTTAGTTAACTTAGCGAAGTTTAACGTTTTATAAGTCAAAAAAGGTGTTGGGGATGTTTTTTAATTCCCCAAAATCAACCTTTGTTCTCTTTCTTTGTGAAACTTTCAATATTGTTTTAAGATTGAAAAGTTAACCCTTGACTTAAAAAGTAATCAAAAAATGGAGAGCTTTGTCCTGACAGGAGTAGCTTTGTTGTTGTTTTGTTTCTTACTATTATGTTTAAATAGTTGATTGCATATCAAAATTAAAAGATTTATTTCCCCGCTTGCGTGTTTTCTGATGAAAGTTCTACATATCGTTCGTTAATTATTCAAAACAGCCAAATTGGCAGTTATCACATTGCTAAACAGTTTATAAAAAAGTTTTGATTAAACAACAATATTTTTCAGAAAGAATAAAACAAACTTTCTCAAAAAAGTTTAGTTTTGAACACGAAATACGATTGCATTTAAAAAACCAAGATAAAAATTGCCAATTTTTTGAAAGTGGGAATAATAAACATTACATTTTGCTTCAAATTTTTTTACACATGGGCTTTTGCAACAAAAAATAATGAAGTTTAAGCTAAAGTTCACCAAAGAATGGATTCTCACATAACACATTGATGTTCATACAATTGCAAAAAACAATAAAACAATAAATTTTGTTGAAACATGTGCCATAAGAAAACGTTTTCAATATTATGAATTGAATATTTGCTTGAAAAAAAAATAAAAAGGTAAATAACCGTAATTCAACGAGTTTTAACAGCACATTTTTTATATAATCAAAATATATATTTTTTTGTTTTTTATCATTATGATATTTTTATTTATTTCAGTTTCCTCAAATGTTTTTGTCAAAGTTGTATCAATGTTGTATTTAAATTCTTAAACATATTTGGCATGCTTATACGGTTTTATAAGAGTATATGTTCAAGTTTTATTCTTGTTTTGTAAAATTTTCAACAATGGTTTTAAAAAGAAAATTGACATGAGCAGCCTTTTTATTGTTTAGTTTTGTACTATTATGTCAAAATTGTTCGCCTCATGCCAATTGGAATGATTTGTTTCGCCATTCAGTGTTTTGTGATAAGAGCGCTATATATTGATCGTTAATTATTCAAAATCGCCAGTTTAGCAGTTTTCAATTTGCCAAACTATTACAAAAAAAATGTAATTAACAATATTTTTCAGTTAGAAAACAAAGTTTAAATTTCCATAAATTGTTCGTGGGAACAATGGGAATTGCTAAAGTTTTTGCTTCAGTGTAATTTAGCAGTCTATTTCGTGTCAATTTTTGTTATGCCCGTGGGTTCTTGTATTGAAGAAAAACCAACCAATTCGAAACTGATCTTTACTATAGAAATTTTTGGATTCACACGGAAACAATGATATTTGTACAACCACAGAATTTTACAAATATTCTCGATTGAAATACATGCCCTAAGCAAGCTTGTTCGTTATTGCGATTCGAATAACTGCATGAAAGAAGGGTAACAAAAATTTGAAGTACCGGAAGTCAAGAATGAATATAGTTATCAAATTTTGATCATATTTTTGATGAATATGATCAAAATTTGATAACTATTTTTTTTTCGATCTCAATATATTTTTTCAGTTTCTTCAGGTCTCACTGTCAAAGTTGTGGAAAATTGTAAAACAAAAAAGGCCAAACTAAACAATATATATTCGAGTTTTTGGAATTTTCTCCAACAACTTATCCCTTTTGCAATATAGGATCTTGGTCCTTATGTACCGTTGGCGGGAACAGTCAAGATGTCTGTTATTTTTTCGTCTGTAGTTTTTGTATAGAAATTATATAGTTGTTTTTCTATAGGTGTTCTGTCCTACTGTAGGAGCGGCCGCATTACTCTTTTGACAAATTACACTATGTTTATAAAATATGGAGGAAGTTTGTTCATTATGTATTTATGCGTGTTCAGGAGTACGATGGCAGTGATTGTTGAGGTGCAGAGGGAAGACTTGCAGTGGCAGCTGACACATGCCAGACAAGTCCAGAGGAACTTCAACTTGGCCAGACAGTCTCGGCTGGAGGAGAAAATAGGCACAACTCAATTTAACAAAAGCAGCCTCAAAATAGTCTAGCATAATTTGGAACGCAACTCTTGCATTATTACTAGAAATTGAATGTACGCCTTTCCCTTAAAAAATTGCAAGGTTTTATTTTTTTTACCTGCAAGCATTGAATGAATTATCGTGCAAAATTCCGAGATCACTAGCGTCTAGTCATCGTAGAAAAAATGGGTTTAAAGTATCGTACATGCTCAAGGCATGATATTTGTACATTATGATAAGAGCGATAAATTGTTTTAAACCAAATGAAAAACTTCAATTTTTTTCCGAATTACACATACAAGTTTTTAATTGCTTAAAAATGCCTTTGACTCTGGTAGACTCGAGTTTTGTAAAGTTTTTTTTACCCAAAGTTCACTCGTGAAAACGTATAAAATTGGTGGTTAGATTCCCTCTGTTTTTACGACCTCCTGATTTGCTATTCAGGAGGCATGATTGTGTTTAGTTAATTTAAGAAGCCTAAATTGTTAAATTGATTCGAAACTACTCAGAAAATAGCCGAGAGACTAATCTGATAGGAGGTCTACAGATATACAGTGTGGGGGAGGCAACGTGTTCTCTCAGGAGTTCCAATGCAGCTGATGGTGACATGGGGAGACTGAAGGTTCCTGCCAGGAGATCACATACCAAGTATGTATACTCTTAATGGATTTCAGAAGTCGAGACCTGCACGCTTTTTTCGTAAGTGCTTTGAAAATTGAAAAGTTTTTGCCTTAACGATTTCTATACGACATCTCTTAATGCTGACATTTTTTTAAACCGCATTTTCTTTTTCAAAATTTTTTCAAAGTTATATTAAGAATTCGAAACTTGATTTTTTTTATTGTCTGTTTTTCTGAAGACATCTTGAAGCAAAAGCGTTACGGTAAGTTTCATGCAGCTGGGTGAATCCAGCACTGAAACATCTCTCTTGTTAAGGAAAGGGTCACTTGCATTCACTCCTGATACTCATCGGAAGACCAGTAGCAAATGCAGAATGAGAAGCAGCAACATAATAGTGTTTGCGATGCCAAACGAAGATGCTGACTATCCTTCAGAGAGCTACATCAATGTAATCTATCAAGACATCACACACTTGATGGACGAACTGAACCTCACTTTTTAGCAAATAATATTTGCAAATGCGTTGTTCAAGAAGGGAGCACACTCGATTGTTGTAATACAATTCATAAAAGTTACATCTTATAGACACATCTTTTAATATAAAAAAAGGTAGTTAGCTGTCTGGAAAAAATGTAATAACTTCTACGCCTTTGTATAGTTCTTGAATCATACCCCGCAATAAAAACGTTACCACCCGGGTTGACCTCCATAAACCGAAAATGTTTATCTTACAATTCCATACGCCGAAAATGCTTATCATACAATTCCGTACATCAAACATTTGGAAAATTGCTAGTCATGCAATTTTCATACCATTTCAAAAAATCATTCAAAAAAAAGATTCGAACTATTTTCTGCGGCTATTTGAACCAAATGAAACAGTCTGGTGATGAAAAAAACTGTTTTTTTTTGGAAAAAATGGTTATCATACAATTTCCATATAGGAAAATTATAAGACTAGCGTTTTTTTTACGGCGACAACAAAAATTTTTCCAAGTGATATTGAAATTGCCCCAATTTTTTTTTGTTTTTTTTTGTCACCCGCAAATCGAGTTTTCTACTCAAACAAACATTTTCCAAAAAAAATTTTGCATGCAAATTATAATTTCTTGTCTGCGTAACGTAGTCCTGGATACACAAAAATTAGATTTTTTCCGTTTCTCTGGATACTTTTTTTAAAACAGGCTTAAGACTCCTATTTCATTTGTATGGCATGTTTATATGTGCCTTGATTATTTGAATGTTCTAATTTTAAACATAATCATCGTTGAAATTTTTGCCAACATTTAAGAGTTTGATGCTTTCAGTATTTGATTTGTGAAGACAACTCTTACACAGTTCAGGTCGTTTCCAATGTACTATATTGTAAATGCCAGACAATCAACCCTTTGCTGACTCTACTTTTGAGTAAACCATGGTTTTAGTTACTTGTGTTCGGTCACGAACACATCCCAAATTTTTTGAGAAACAAAATTTCAAAAAATCAACTTTTTGGTTTATGAAAAAAAATGTTTAACCAACCATTTCCAATAATGAAAAAAAAGCTCGTCCTAGGGCTTTCTTAACATTTTCTGTATCCATGGAATTGTATCAAATTGTATGATAAGCATTTTTCATATATAATTTCATATAATTTTTCATGCTTTGTAGGACAAGCTTTTTTAGTTAGCCCAGGCAGTTTAGGAAAAGGAAAGAAAAAGTATTTTATTCTAATTTTTTTTTTGAAATTGACCGGTGCTACTTGCACAGTACATGGCAATCTTTGTTGTTCCGACTATTGAAAATTAGGAGGAACTTTGTATTCGTGTCTGTTTTAGTTTTTTTTGTTTTGTTTTCCACACAAAATCAGGTACCAAAAAATCATCTGATTGGGTTGAGTGGTATATTAAATTAAAGCTCTTACAGTCGTGATTTGAAGCATTTCAAAAAGTTTTGAAAATTTTTTCTCAGTGTCGAGAAAAAATGGGTTGAATTTTTTTTATTTTTCGTCCTGTTCCGAGCGAATAAAGCGAGCGAGCAGTATTATTATAAAAGCTTTAATAGCTCAAATTAAAATGTTAAAACTTAGTTTTCCTTGGGTGACGTTAATTTACAATGAGTATTTTAACGCGTATTTGGAATCATAGGTTTCGAAATTTTAAAAAACTACAAGCAAACCTAAAAATTCTTTCGAAGTTTTTTTTGAAGTTTTTTCGGTTTTCTAGTTTTTTTTTATAAAAACTGTTTATCATCTTGCTTATTTTAGCCTGGCTGTTGCAAATAACTAATTTATTGACCCAGATTTTTGTACCTTATGTATCTAATCCACCACGCCGAAAAAACGACAATAAATTGAAAAAGATTTTTTTTTCTGAAAAAAAAACAAGTATTTTTTAAGACTGTGGTGGGAACATTCTGAGCTACTTGTACAGTAACCGGCTATCTTTGATTATAAAGGGAGTTGTATAATTGGACGTATTGATCAATCCTGGTTATAAGAATTTTTATTGGTCGGCCCTGAAGTACTGATATGAACTAATCCAAAATAAGTAGTGAAGGAGTTATGCCTGAGGAATTTCGAAAAGCAATGGACAACACGCTCAAAATCATCAGAGGCATCATCTATAAACAAGATACCGCGGCTGATTTAGCCAATCAAAATTGAGTACTGTTTATCGATGCATACCGCAAGAGAGCATCGCTAATTAAAGCACAGAACTGAACCAATCAATTTCGAGCAGAATTTTTTTTATAAAAGCATTCCGCGAGAGGGCGCAATTATTTCATGCACAAGTGGGGACCAATCAGGTTCGAGTAATCGTATCCAAGTTACTGGCAGAAAACCAGAGTTTTCTTATAAATTCTGTAACATGATTCATTCATCCCTGTATCTATCTGTAACATATCAAAACAAATTTTTCATTTTGTCAATATCACTCTGTCAATTGCGACTCATCAATCTATAAAATTTGTTCAATTTTAGATTTGTCGAATGTATCGTAAGAATCAATAATAGACGAAAGTTTCCGAAGATTTCTGAATGATTTTGCGCCGATACACAGAAAGTTACCCGGTCGTCCCAGACGTATTCGAGGTTAGAAAGCAATAAGACCGAGAAGAAAGTCGTTAGTTGAAGCAGGCGAAATAAGACGACCCAAGTACGCCACCAAAATTGCGATTTTTTAAAAGGAGCCAAAGACCAGACCCAAGCGGACTGCAGAACAGTTGAACCGAGTTTCTCTGGGTCAAAGAATCTCTACTGAGGACACGAAGGTCTAGAAGGTATAATAGAAGCAGACATACTCAATGGGCTAACAGATGAAAATGCGACGCCCAGACTAATGAAGGCAGGAATAGAGAATAAGGACTATGAAGGACTCGTCATTATTGACGGCTGCATCATCATTGATGATAATTTTGCTATTCCGGGTTGCCTTCAACTGGCAGCGTTGATCCGCTTACATTGCTGCCATCCAGGTCAGCAAGCCATGGTGGGCACAGTCCAGCATTTGTGTTGGCCGAGAGTTCACATAGACATCATAAACCTATGCAAGAACGGCAAAGAGTGCACCATATTCGGTAAGAATTTAAAGCCGATGAGTCCTTTCGAAATGTACAAATCTCTTTCGGTCCCTTTTTAAACGGTCCTAATGGGGAGCTTCAAGAAGTACGCTGGTCCTTTATCAGATGCTTCAAAAAATTAACTGTACATATTGGCAGCTATCGACAGTTGTTCCAAATAATTGTCATCAATGCTTGCCAAATCAATTGAAGATAACAAAAATTTTAAAATCTAGGAGAATTAGATTCTTTTACACATTATTCCAAAATCAATTAGAAGGGACCAATTCAAAATTGGAAATTGAAAGGCATAAATTACACTTTATCAATTGGAGACAACAAAAACTTTAAAATCTAGGAGAATTAGACTCTTTTACACATTATTCCAAACGCAATTAGAAGGGACCAATTCAAAATTGGAAATTGAAAGGCATACATCACACTTTATATTCAGTCAAATATAGCCGAGTGTGTGGATTGGTAGAACGTATAATACAGACCATCAAAAAGAAATTGTGGACTTAACAGTTATAAAAATAATCCATCAGATATTCAATGGGCTTTAAAAATGATAATTGAAGAAATTCAAATAAAAAAACTCAATTACAGGACTATCCCTATTTTTGCAGAAAACCAATAACTGAAAGATCGTTAACGACCGATAAATTTAAGTTCCAATTGTTTTTAGTGGAGCAACATCTCGAAAGAGACCTCCTAACTGCAGAAGACAGAATAGATACATGCGACAGTAGACCAAATTGGTGAGGTAAAGATGCCGAAGCCAAGATAAGCCACACCTATGTTCAAAATCGATAGCGCATCAGTCGCGGATACAAAAACTATAGATCCCTCAAACGAGTAGCTAATTCCGCAAATAAATGGATGGTATGGAAAAAGAAGCTTTCACAGGAAAAAGGCCGGCGGGCGCTTCGCATATTAACAGACAGAAACCAGCTACTAGCGCCTGCACTTAGAAATAGTCTAACACCGGGAACTCACAGATTCAGACCATGCACAACGGGCTCACCAACTTCCAAGTCTGAAAACCGTCAAGGACCCAGCAAGAAAATAACCGTGTAAAAGAGCAAAGAAACAAAGGAGCAACTCGACGTCTTCATCTTTGGACGAACCGACAGTTCCGAAAGTACAAGCTCAACCTGGACAAATAACAGCGTCGTCAAAGCTATCAGCGCGGTGGTCCCAGTCTAGGGAAAACTTCGGAGGATTGCCCCCAACAAAACCAGTGTCAGCACTCCAATCCAGATGCCCCAATCAGCGGTCACGATTATAGATCTAACCAGATTTTCCTAGAGTGCCAGGAGATCATCAACTCACCAGTGGCAAGTTCATCTCCAATCGACCAACCGACCAACTGACCAGTTTTAAATCAGTTCCGATCTCAATCAAATTACACAACAGCCGGTCCAAGAATACTATGAGAGTAACGACTCAACCAAGTGCGGAAATTGTTTCACACGCGGCCAGACTGTTGCCAATTTCTTCGTAGGATGACCTAGTACTAGACCTAGTACCTGAAGCTTGCAAAGTAAACACCGATCTCCAGCCCAAACAAAACAATGGGCAGCCCACAGAAATCTACAGCAGACAACACAGCGGATAGAGATGGCAATGAGTCATCAATCTCACGAAGTTCAGGTCACATTAAAAAGCAGACACAGTTTTACAGCAGTCCTATCGGACTTGCGATGCAGGAAGTATTCCGAAACCAATCGATTGCAGCTTAATTCCGTGGGAGTGGAACAAATTCCCGGTCTTCAATATTTCTCTACTATTTCATAGCATTCGAGTTCATCAGTTTAGGTTTTAGTTTCTAGGTTTCCTCTACAAGCTACATTGTTTCGTTTTTACTTCTCCTTCCTCCCCCTCCCCCTACGCTCTTCCTTTTGTTCGATAGTCACTTCTAGCGAATATAAGAAATAGATTGGCCGCAGTAACACCGCCCGAGTCGAGATTTTTCACCTAATTTGAAGCAAGATTTGAGTGGTTTGAACGGTTTTTTTAGACAATTACGCTCAAAATCTTGCTTCAAAATGAGCGGTTTGAGCGGTTTTTGAACGGTTTATCTAAAAAAAACCGCTCAAAAACCGCGCAAGATTTGAACGGTTTTGAGCGGTTTCTCTAAAAAAACCGCTCAAAAACTAAGCAAGATTGAAAAATAAAAAGTCGACCACGGAGGGATTCAAACCCGCAATCTTCTGATTCATAGTCAGTAAGTTGAGGCGGGGGGGGGGGGGTTGTTGACGTGAAGAGCTGGTCAAAAATGCTGTTTTTGTGCACTTTTTGGAAAATTACTACATATTGGTCGCCCCTGGATGAACGTGTTTGTTCGAGTTTTGCAGAGACGAGAAACGTTGAGTCTGGGACCTCGACCCGGGAAGACCGCTCAAAAACCGCTCAAAAACCGCTCAAAAACCGCTCAAATCTTGCTTGAAAAACCGTTCAAAAATCACCGCAAGAAATGAGCGGTTTTTCAAGCAAGATTTGAGCGGTTTGAGCGGTTTTTCCAAAAAACCCGCCCAAACCGCTCAAACCGCTCAAATCTTGCTGGAAAACCGCTCAAACCGCTCAAATCTTGAGCGGTTTTTGAGCGGGATCTCGTCCCGGGCGGCGGTTTACGATTCCCTTGCGGAGTTGGTTTATGTCCAATGACCCTGGTGTCCGCCTTTCCTTCAGGTTGTACTGCGTCCACTTCATCTCTTCTCTTTTTTTTCGGGGCGTTTCCTAGCACTCCATTTGCAATTGATGACACAATGTATACTACATTATGATTGTTTTTGTTTTGAATGTTCCCGGTTGACGCTGGCGCTTCCACTGCTCTCGCCAAGAGTTGTTTGCAGTTAATTCTTCGACATCTGTTGTTTCGATTTCGGAATGTTAGTTTTTCAAACTGTGAATTTCCTTTGTCGGCATTGACGTTTCGTTTGGCACACTCCCTCACGGTGACGTTTCTGGTCCATACAGCTTCATTCTCAAGCTTCATTCTCGCCTCATCTGGACCTCACGTTTTTTTCCACCGATGTTTTCACTTCGATTGTTATACAGTGCTGATTGAAATTAACCGGACAAAGCGCGTTAAACTTGAAATTGAAAACGTGTTTTTCTGATATTGGGTCGAGTTTAGGTGAAAACTTATGAAGATAAAACTTGCTTAAAATTTTAGCAGAATTAAAATGATGTAATTTATTTTGCGAAATTCTGGCCCGAAATTTTACCCCAAAAATGGGTCATTTTGGCTTTTCTTAGTTAATCAAAAATTACGCCGAAAAAACCCTGTCGATCACAGACATAATTATAACAAGGTGAGCTCCCTACGTAGCCCAACAAACTTTAAAAAAAGTTTTTTCTCCGAAAAAAGTTGCAAATTGTTTAAAAATAGTTTTTAAATAAAAAGTTGGTATTTTGTATAGTAAAAACGACCTTTTTTGTCTATCAAACAAAAATAAAATTTTTTATACAAATTTTTGGAGATTATGCCCTTCTTAAAGTTTGTTGGGCTACGTGAGATGCTCACTTTGATATAATTATGTCTGTGATCGACTGGGTATTTTCGGCGTAATTTTTGATTAACTAAGAAAAGCCAAAATGTCTCAATTTTGGGGTAAAATTTTGGGCCCGAATTTCGCAAAATAAATTACACCATATTAATTCTGCTAAAATTTTAAGCAACTCTTGTCTATATAAGTTTTCACCTAAACTCAAACCAATTTGAGAAAACCGCGTTTTAAATTTCAAGTTTAACGCGTTTTGTCCGGTTAATATAAATCAGCATTGTAGTTCTCGAGTCCCACGCCCGCTGCTAGTTTTACCCTTTGCTCTTTAGAGTCGTGTTATGAAAAATCTAATCAAAATTGTGTATGGACAACCAGCAACAATTGTTCACTCTTCGTGACTGGTGCTTTTTATTTCCTGCCGATTGTTGGTGCCATAAAAACTCACATGAAAATATTTCGATAAGAGTCTTCGTTGGAGACCGCAATTTCTCATATTGAACATGAATACATCTCTTATCCACTCTTGTTCTGCATTAACTCCAATAGCGGACGATCTAGCTAAAATCGCTTGCGCTCCCAAAAATTAATTGCAGGACTCTCTGTCCTTCTGTTTCCGGCTCAATAACTTATATCGTTCAAACTTAATATTCGCTGGCTTGTTAAATACTGCGTCCAGAAAATCTAAGATTTCTTCGAAGGAGATAGATAAAACTTTCACTATTAGGTGTTTTTGAGAAAACACTCTTTTCCCCAAGGATCCCAAGGCCAAGTAAAGAATGCATCTTACTTTCTTGTCTGCTTCGTTTTTCCTCAACCCCCCGATTTTTCGTTTCTCCTCTATGATTATTTTGTCCTCCGCGTTTTCACAGGCTTGCTTTACTTCTTTGTTTGTGGCCTCCATGGCTTTCCTCTGCGTTTCATTTTCTGAATCCTGGGCTTCTTCAACTGAACTGGTCGATCCAATTAGTCCATTGGGTGGGTGGTTCCACAGTATGGTGTGGCAAAAAGGCGGTAATTCCCCGTGGATTCGAATCAGTTGACTGTGCCATAGTACGAAGTTTTCAAATACCTCTGGTATATTAAAGCTAACTAAGATAGGTTAAAATTAAAAGTGATTGTGTTGAATTGAAACTGACTGTTGTCTATATAAAGCAATATAGTCGCAAAGCCCAATGAATTTCGTATAAAGCACAATTGACTGGTAACTAATTAGCTGATAGAGATCAAGGTTACTACGTTAAAACACACAATCACAACATATATTTGCTCCGCTTTTCGGAATAAATTATCAAACGCGCTAGTAATTGAAACCGGCCATACTAGCCCAACCGTATAAAACCTACAACGAACCAGTCTTACAATAAGGGTTACACTTGTGTACGACAACACAGACATGCAGCTAAAAAAGAGGTTTTTTCGGTAACAAGAACAGACTCCGTAAAGGATAAAGAGTAAATTTTCTAAATTTCCTCCAACCGAGTTGTACGCCTACAAGTTTTTGAAACTATCAACCAAATCCATTGCGAAAAAAGTGAAATAAAGATTTAACAATCAAGAAAAAGTTTAACACTTAAATTAATGTTCAAATTCAAAGCCTCAATAACTAAAACATTAAAATCACAAGAGTTATCCTAACATTAAATGTATGCAAATTTTTAATCTAGTGTACACAGTTTTTTTTCAATTTGGCAGCAAAAATTCAAAGTAACAATTAAAACCTGAATCTTCAATAAAATTGTTTATATAAAAATAATAGCACGGTTCGAGATTTCTGTAAGGTTTAAACACCCAAAGTGAAGGAAACATTTATCGGAATTGCTCTTTTTTCAGAATTTTTTCTTTCGATTCCTGTAATTCGATTTGAATTTTGATAATTCAGCAGCCGCTTATCTTTTTGTGCGCTCAAAAAGTAGTTTCACTTTTTTCTGCTTGACGCGCTTGACAAACACCTTCAAGTCTAATGGCGTTCTCCCAATCCTATGTAAAACAACACTTTTGCTTGGTAATGTTTCATATAGAGTAAATATTAGATTATCTCGTATCATTCTATTATTGTTTTTTGTTTTTTTATCAAGTACGATGCTGAATTAGTCGGTCCTTTTGTAATAAACAGAAGCCTAATGTATAGATATGTGGTTCTGAGCAAAATTTGCCGCATTAAGGATAACACGCATTTTTTTGCACAAAATTATTAATATTCAAATGTTGAAATAAAAACAAATTTTTGTTTTAATGTAACTGTTGTATTGCGTTTGAATGTGAATTTCTCTCAATTACAGGACAATGAATTTACAAGTTTTTGTTTTCGATTAGTTAGAGATTGAATAGTCCCTCAGATTTTCTGTCGCTTCATCAGAAACCAGTATAAAAATATTTATAATTAATTGATGAACTTTTTACGGAATTTGACTGAATCAACGCGTGAAATTTTTCTTTCTGAGGACAGATCTTCTTGTTGCTGAAACCTTCTTGTAAACAACTGCAGGACTTTGATTAATGGAAAAGAGTTAAAATATTTTTAAAAAATCCATACAATATAATTCAGATGGTTAGCTTTCTTAAAAACTCTTACGCAAACGAAATTGTTTCGAAATTTTCCATTAAACAGAGTTTTTTTAATTGTTGCGAAAAATGCCGAAACAGCCTTTTGTCGATCCCGCAATGGAGTTCCATGAAAAAAAATCGATTATACTTAAGTTTCACTGTCATTGCCCATAAAAAAGAAAAAAAATCGATTATCATCAATTGAAAATGGATTATAACGTTGGGGTTTTTATAGTGATTTTGAAGAGCTCAAAATTTCAATTTGTTTGACCTTAAAAATATTGTTAGCGAAGACAGAAAAAGGCATTCGTGAGCAAAGAACCTGTTATGGCCGTATTGATGAAACATTTTCTGAAAATTTTATTAAGTGATTTTCTATTAGTTGTAAAAAATTGCTCTTAATTATCTCGATAGTTCCAGCACCTTCCGATCCGTGGATAAACATGACCAGAAGTGGAGACCAGGCTGTAGTCCACGTGTACGTTCCTCAAGGTTAGTTCGACCAGATGACTATTGAACTAAATGAAAACCTTGCTGAGTTCTCGTTGACCTCGCCTGACGGAACCCCGAATCCGACACCCAACAATCTGATGTTTTTTGTTATCTATTCCTTTCTCAAAAACGGACCGAAACAAGAAAAGTGAAAAAAAATCCATATTAATGTGATTTACTACTTATTATATAATCCATTAGAATCGACTCCAATTAAATATAATGAATTTCAAAACAAAGCGAAAAAAGGAGAATGAAAAAATATATACAGTTTAGTATGATTTTCTTTTAATTATATAATCAAATGAAGGTACTACTATGATAGCGGGGTCCCTTGAAAATTACCAGGTCCCTTGCGAATAAGACACGCAGGGCTGTCAAATGTTTAACAATTATGATCTCCCCATTCAGGAAGGTGCCGCAATATATTTTCAAACAAATCTTAAGTTTTTTTTGTTTCGTTAAACCTTCCCCTGAGAAGTTTAAGGTCAAAAATGCAGTAAAAAAATTTCCAAAATCGAACTTTGATGACAACTGAACAAATTCAATTATGGTTGTTAAATCGTAAAATAAGTTGAAGCGAGCATTTTTTTCGATAAAAAAATTATAGTAATTACAATTTTTAATCTGAAAGGTTTCTGACTCAACTTTTTTCGCCAGATTTTTGAAATGAATAATTTATACACAAATCAGTTGTCAAATTTTTAACATGCAAAATGCATGCAATACCTGTCTATCATAGTTGCGTATTCGAGGGACCACTCTATCATAGTAGTACCCAAATAAATTATGATGCATTAAATTTTTGCAGTAAAAATGGTTTTAAATCCATTTTTAGTTCATTTTTGTTGTCTGAACGTAACATGAGAATCGTTTATATTTACAACTTTTTAGACCATGAAAATCCATTATAATCGATGTGGTTAGTAAAATCATCAGCGTCAGGGTGAAGTATTTTGAAGAACTCCTCCGGTTTCTGATGTCGGTATTAGCAACTTTTTCAACTATATTTTTTCTGTTGTTTTAGTGCAATTTAAAGAAGCAGCCAAGAGGGTGGCGTCCCTCATACTGGAGGGGCTGAGTGGTTGAAGTTAATTCAAAACCTCAGAGTAAACCGCGAAAATCACAAAATAAGAAAATAAATCCAGGCCATTAGTGTTAATACTGACCGATTAGATAAAAGGCAGTTAAGTTTTCTAGACTGAAAAATTTTTATGAATTTGAATTCATAAATCATGATGTTTATCTGAATAGTATTGCGGTTGTTACCCACAATTTGTAATACTTTTGACAATTTTCCATTGATTTAATACATTTTCTGTTAATATTGATTTCGATTATGTGAGAAACGCATTTAGCCAAAAGGAACGCTTAGCGAGTTTGATTGGCTGACATTTTTCAAACATTCGGTCCTTCAAGCATGAAATTCCTCCCCAGCCAAGAGCATTATCAGCTTCCGAACAAACACACAAGAGTAAACAAAATTCTGACTCCCTCTGTAATGATCAAAGTCTTTCCGACTCCCTCATCAACAAAATCTTTAATCTTATCATTAATGATACACTGGCCCAACAACGTCTTTACAAAATCAAGGATTGATTGTGAACAAAGCCCTTTGAAGTAGTGTCATTGATCATTATAGTCGCGATCGTTATAATTTGTGTAAGTGCAGAGGAAACTTCAAAATTCAAGTGATGTTTCGTTCTCTCGCTTTGGTTGAAATTAAAAAAGCAACTTTTTCGATGCATTTTTTCAACCCAAAAGCAATTTTTTTATCGACTATGTTTTTGTTTTGACCATCTGAAAATAGGTGAGGAATTTTGTGTTCGTGTGTTTAATTTTTCTTGCTTCTGTCGTTTCTTTTTTCTTGCATAGTCAGGTACCCCAAATAAGCATAGAAAAATTATCAAATGACATATCAGGTTTAAGTCCTTCCAGTCGCGATTAAAAGTCTCTAAATGGTTCGGACGAAACTTCCCACTCTCAAGAAAAAACCGTTTGAATTTTTTGATTTTTTGTCTAGTTTCGAGCGAATAAGGTGAGCGAGAAGGCTTAAAATAGATTATTTATGCACAGTTAGGCCATGGAAACTTAGTTTTCCCGTTTGGAAATCAAACATATTTAAAAAAATTTTCAAAATTCAAAAAAATACATTCAAAAACTGTTTTTTTTTGATATTTTTAAAAACATTTTTTTAAATTTTTTGACAATTTTTATATTTTTCGTTTTTCTAATTAATTTTCCAATTTGCTTGTTTTGTTAGGAATGTCGAAAATGCCTAAGTTTTAGTTAAAATTTTTTTTTTGTTTTTTTAAGACTTCGGTCGCAAAATTTTATGCTGCTTGCACAGTAACTAGCTAT
Source organism: Symsagittifera roscoffensis (assembly GCF_963678635.1). Classification (NCBI taxonomy): domain Eukaryota; kingdom Metazoa; phylum Xenacoelomorpha; order Acoela; family Convolutidae; genus Symsagittifera; species Symsagittifera roscoffensis. Next base: position 26,001,013 of record NC_087071.1, on the reverse strand, counting down.
CCTTGTTTTGCTTAGGGTTTTTTAACGAAATACATAAATATTTTTCATATATTTGCTAATTAGAGCTCGAAAAACATCGCAAACAAAAATTTTCACTAGCCCGAAGCGTTTACCAAACTTTTTTTGTAACTCAAAACGCTTCTTTCTATTTCCCGGGTATATAGAAAATTTGGTTTTGTTTTTACAGAATAATTGTTTAAAAAAAATTTAAATGAACAAAATTTGGAGGGCTATTTTAACCCTATTTTACTCAAACAGTAATTTTTCTTCAAAAGAAAGTATGCTAACATAAAGCTCCTTCTCAGCTCCTAAAATCTTCAAAAACTTATCTTTTGCTAAAAAGCATCAGCTCAAACCAACAGAGTGATAAAAACAATGTTTTTGAAATTTTTAACAATTTTTGTAGCAAAATGAACTTTTCGTACTATAGAGGCAAAAAACTCTATTTTTTTTTGACAAATTTTGATTGTAATTAAAAACAAAGAAACAGAATTTATTAGAATTCTGCTTGAAATTGTATCAGTAGCCCTTTTATAGATGTAAGGGCAGGGGGTCAGACGCTCTTGGGGCTCCCGCCAATATTTTTTAATTTTGAGAGATAGCGCCGGCCGAAAAATTGCAATTTTTATCAAAATTTTTCTGAAGGGCCTAAAAACGCCAAAAAAGGCCAAAAATTTTTGAAGTGCCTGAGAAATTGGTCTACCTAAACAAAAGGCCGCTGAATTTTGTACTTATCAAATATCAAAAAGTTTCATTAACATAACTTTCTATCCCGGAAAGTTGAAAGAACCAAAAAGTTAAAGACTTTTATTAAATGAACAAAAAGCCTTATTAAATGTTTTTTCTTTCAATTCTCAGAAATCAATCCTTGAACTCTCTGTTTAGAAAAAAAAACATTTCTCGTACTCGATATACCCAATCTAGAAGTTGGAAAACTTCCAGGTTATTTCATCGCATTTTTATAATTTATTTTCTAAAATTGTTTCCAAAATCAGTCAAAACTGTTGTTACGATTCGTTTTTCTACACTACAAAACTGCCCGAAAACTTCAGGTTCTTCGTTGAAGTCCACATATCCATGGCTGGTCTTGGCAAATAACATTCTTTTTGAACCAACTGTACGTCAAAAATTGTTCGGGGTTGTTGTATGGAATGTCAGGGGTCCAGTGTTTTCCAATCACTATTCGATACGGTGCTTCTGGATTCAAACCTCTCAGTATGCTCCTACGCGGGCTTCGCTTTAACTCGCCGACGCCAAAGCCTAACATGCTGATCACGTGAACTTTGCAACGAGGCAGATAATATGACTTCAAAAAGTTTAGTGTTTTATTCTCGATGCTGTAATCTGTTAAACTCAAAAAATACTCTCTGGGCGTTTGTTGTGATCTTAAAAATCCATGCACGTAGTAACTGTCATATTGTCTCAAAGAATAGTTTTTCTGAACTCCTAACAAGTTATGCTTCTCAAAAAGTGGTTTGGAAACTTCATCTGAAGCTATGCGCGCTTGAGATTTCAGAATCTGGAGTTTGTTAAGCGAAGTTCTATCGCCATGAAAGGCAGTTGGAAAGATTTTATTTTGAAGCTCAACTGCAGTGTAATTTAAGGCATTTTCAGTTTCGAAAGAAACAATACAGTAAAAACTGCTTCTTTGTTTGCACAGGACCCACAAATAGTTGTTTGGCGTTTCCACTGGTATAATAAAAATTTGCGACGACCAACTAACTTCTGGTAATGGAAAAACAACAATATCTGACTGCTCCACAAAATGATAAGAAATGAAAATGATCACAATATAAAAGCGAAAAATCATTCTAAGATTTAAGTAAGGTTATGTTAATGTCGCTGGAATCAATTAAAAGTCAACTTGAGTTTCATCATATTTGAAGTACCTTAAATTTAAATTTACTTTTCTCAAAGTTCAAGCTTCAATTTGACAAACTTTAACAAGACCTCATTTGAATCATAACTATTTCTTATATCATAGCAAAGCATTGAACGTTTTGAGCGCCAATTTTCATCTGCTAAAAAGTTTTTGTCCTAGCTTTAAGAAATTAATCCATGCACATGCAGCTTTCGTCTGAAAAGTTTTAGGCATTTTCTGAAACAGCTCTTGGAGACAGAAAATGACATTAATGTAGCAAACAAGTGTTTAAAATTTCTTTTTAGTTTCAAATGAACAATTCAAAACAAAAAATTTTCAAAATCATCAATTTTATGATTAGCTTCAGGCTCGTTACTCCAAAATGTTTTTCATTCAAAAACGATCGGCCATACAGTTTTTCATCGCAAAAATATGCGAGTAAAACGCCGATAACTATTAATTCGTGTTCAATTATGGTCGCTATACAATTTTTTATTTGAAAAATTAAACAAATAAAACGCCAACAAATAGCAATTTTCATTCAATAACAATCTGCCATACAATTTTTCAAAGCAAAAAAAGAACAAATAAAACATCGAAAAACGAAAAAAAAACTGAACCCGAACTTTTTAAGACTTTTTTCTGTATAGGTTTAGCTCAAAAGTTAGAATTATTTAAAAAGTTTAAGACGTAGACTAATGATATTGTTGAAAACTATAGAATAGTTTATATAGCATAGCTCGTTAATTGTCCCAATTTTGCCAAATTGGCAAATTCAAGACAACTTTAAAAATTGTTGATGACAACAAATTTCAGAAATTTTGAGCGTCAACGACTTTTAGATGATATAAAAAAACGTCGTTTTGAGAAGAATAATATAACATTGCATGTAAAAATGACAAAAAACGGAAAAAATTGAAAATGGCAGATGAAAAAAAAACACGGAGCACAAACATTTCGTTTTTTTAGAACAAGACTGAGGTTTCACAAAAGTGATAAATAAGTCTTTAAAATTGAATTATATTTATGAGACTAATTCAGTTTCTGTTTTTTGCTTAATAAATCTGAATTCGCTGAAAGAAACTGCTCATTTTAAAATCGTCCCCATATTTAATTCATTCCCTCATACTATATTTCCAATACTCTATTACGGTTTTTGTCGAAACTATTGCCAACTTTTTAACCTGAGTGATTATTTACTCGCCACAAATTACGACATCATCTTAAGTGACATGTAAAAATAACTAGATAGCAAAAAAACAATTGTTTTATTAAATCTCAGCAGATTTAACAAAACCGATTAAAAAAATGAGCTATCAAAAAATGAGTTTTGATAACTACATAATTAGAACTCTGCGAAAAAGCAAAAAAAAATCGGCGCTCGTAACTCATTTAAATTTTCGATGATTCACAAATTTTTTCACTCCAAAAAAATCAAAACTATAAGAACTTTTTTTATATATCAGCTCTGCATATTGAAGTCTTTGAGAAAATTGGCTGCTGCGCAAGTAGCAGTGATTATGTCCGCCAGAATAATTCATTCATTTTTTTCTATTTAATTGGCCTAATTTTCCTAATTTAATTAGGTAGAATAAATGAAAATATTTATTTTTTAATTTTCGAGAAAAATGCTATAATTTTACTAATTTTTGCTTGTTCTGGTGGGCTTAATCACAGTTCTCGGGTTGACCAAAATTTCTTATCATACAATTTCCGTATATGAGAAACTTCTTGTCATACAATTTCATACATTTCCTTACGTACAGAAAATTGTATGAAAACTTTATGATAGGCATTTTTCCATATATGAAAATTGGATGATATGTGTTTTCCCAAAAATCGAAAAAATGATTTTTTGTTTCTAAATTTCACTTCTGAAAAATTTTGGATTCAGTTTTTAAATTAACACAAGTCACTAAGACTTTGGTTTGCTCAAAAAGCCAAATGTTGGACAATCTTGCATTTACGATGCATAGAAAACGACCTGAATTGTCCTGAACCTGTTTTTCACAAATGATATAACAAAAGTTACAAAAGTTTGAAATTTGGCAAATATTTTCAAAGATGCATATTGAAGTCTTTGAGAAAATTGGCTGCTGCGCAAGTAGCAGTGATTATTTCCGCCAGAAAAATTGATTCAATTTTTTCTATTTAATTGGCCTAATTTTTCTAATTTAATTAGGTAGAATAAATGAAAATATTTATTTTTTAATTTTCGAGAAAAAATACTATAATTTTACTAATTTTTGCTTGTTCTGGTGGGCTTAATCACAGTTCTCGGGTTGACCAAAATTTCTTATCATACAATTTCCGTATATGAGAAACTTCTTGTCATACAATTTCATACAATTCCTTACGTACAGAAAATTGTATGAAAACTTTATGATAGGCATTTTTCCATATATGAAAATTGGATGATATGTGTTTTCTCAAAAATCGAAAAAATGATTTTTTGTTTCTAAATTTAACTTCTGAAAAATTTTGGATTCTGTTTTTAAATTAACACAAGTCACTAAGACTTTGGTTTGCTCAAAAAGCCAAACGTTGGACAATCTTGCATTTACGATGCATAGAAAACGACCTGAATTGTCCTGAACCTGTTTTTCACAAATGATATAACAAAAGTTACAAAAGTTTGAAATTTGGCAAATATTTTCAAAGATGAATATTTAAAAATTTGAATTTTTTAATTATCAGACCTTGATTAAGCACATAAACATGCCAAACAAAAAAATGAAGTTTTGAGCGTTTTTGAAAAAAATTTATACAGCGAAAATGAAAAATCCCCACATTTTTGTATCCAGGACTACGTTATGCACACAAAAAAAATAAATTTTGCATGCAAAAAAATTTGGAAAATGTTTGTTTGCGTACAAAGTTCGATTTGCAATTGAAAAAAAAACAAAAAATATTTTGGGGTAATTTCAAACAAAACTACTTGGAAAATTTTTTATGTCGCCAGCAAAAAAATGCCAGTCATACAATTTCCATATATGGGAATTGTTTGATATGCATTTTTTTCAAAAAGCAAAACCTCATTTTTTTCATCGCAAGATTGTTTTAATAGAATCAAACAGCCGCAGAAAAAAAGTTTTTTTTCTTTTTTCAACCATTTTTAGAAATTGTATGAAAATTGTATGACGAGCAATTTTCCACACACTTGATGTATGGAATTGTATGATAAGCATTTTCGGTGTATGGAGGTCAACTCGGGTTACTTGCACAGCAATCAACTTTCTGCAAATGCCTGAATTTATTACATATGACTCAAACCAATCTGAAACTTTTTGTGATTTCTGATTTTGCGTTGAAAATAAAAAAAAAACTAAAACCCACCCGAATACAAATTTCATCCATATTTTCAATGGTCCTAACAAAAATCAATTGATTCGTTATCCAAACTTTCAGAGCTAACATGTTAATTCTGTAAAGTTAGAATGCGCAATATTTATAGCCGGGTCCTTAGTAGACAAGCAACAGCTGTATATTGCAACCTTACATAAATTCGAAAGCTACATTTTGCATTTTTAATTGTTATCTAATGCACATAAAAAAATAGTATGAAACTGCATCGTCATTTGTGCTACCCGCATCGGTAAAATTAGAATGCAATCCATCATATCGATTTTTATACAGATCTTAGACTTGTAAAAAATCGATTTTATATATCTCAATTAGACAATAAAATTGATAACAAAGTGATTTCATACAACTCAGAAAAATCTATCCCGCATCCAAGTTTAGGCGTAAGTAATCGATTCTAACGGATTATTATGATTATTTTTTGACAATTATAATCGATTATAATTACCAAAATTAGGTCTTTAAGGGATTTATAACTGGTTATAATCGTGATATTTTCAATTATACTCGATTATAATCGATTATAAAATCAATTATAATCGATTATACTCGATTATAATCCATTATAGTCTCTTAATTTGCCAAAATTCTAATTCCTATATTCTAATTATATCTTATGGGTTATTTTTTTGTGTCAAAAAATCTCTAAGAGAGAGATCTCTTGAACACTTTGGTTCATCTGAACACAAACTTTTAACACGAAACAAAAGTTTCATAGAGATCCATTCATATGAGTGGAAAGGTTCTCGCGGTAAATGAAAAATAAATTTTGCGAATCAATCATGAAACTAAATCAATTTGCTGATGTTTTGGTGTTTAAAAAAGCTTAAAGCATGCATCACAAAAAAACTCTAATGGGGAAGAAATGAAAAAAAAAACTTATAACTTTGAATTAATTGGAAAACTTTAAAAATTTCCCGTTTTTAAAACCATCTCATTGTCATAGGAAACAACGTCCACAAAAAGCATAAAATATAAGCAACTTCGAAAGCAAAAATGGACAAACGAAAAGGATTATTTTCAATTATAGTCAATTATAATCGATTATAATTGTATCAAAAATAGACGAATAAATAATCGATTATAATAGATTACAATGGATTATAACTAATTATAATTTGTTTTTAAAAAGAGAGATTATAATCGATTATTAATTGATTAAAATCGATTATTTCTCAATTTTAGTGAGACTAGTTCTAAAATCGTACTATAATCGATTATTAACGCTTGAAACTGGATGCGGGATTATGAAGCCTAGAGAAAGGATTATTTTGCTGTATAAAATTTGTATAGAAATTGCATGCAATCTGTATAGAACTGATTGTAATCAATTGCAATTCCTTTATTGGGGATCCAAAAAAGTCGATTATATCCTCTAAAAAATAGATTGTATTGTCTAAAAAATTGATTTTCTTTACTGTTAGATGCATGCTGTTTGAAATCTCAAAACAAAAGTGGAATTCAAACTCAACAACACAATCTCAACAATATGCAAAAAAAATCATAAAAATTTTCAATATAAACAAACTTTTGTGCACAAAACAGTGCAATAAATTTATGAAAATCATCAATTAAAACAAGATTTTGTGCACAAAAAAATGCAAGTATCTAAAGAAAACTATCAACAAACACACCCACAAACAATATCTAGCCATTTAACTGATTTGAGCAGGAAAAATGTCAATTTTGGCAATGCGGGAGGATTTTGAGCAGAAAAAAATGACAATTTTGGCAATGCCGTAAGTTTTGATATTGCGGGAAGACTAGTGTCGGCTTTTGCATTTATTTTTTTGGAGCCAACCAAAATACAAAAACTGATTGACACGTATGGGGTCTATCCGAAAAATGGAGTTAAGGGTAAACAACAGTCTAACAGTCTTCAAATAAAAACAGTGAAGTTTTTTGTAGGTTAAGCGACAAAATTCGCAACAAAATATTTTTAAAAATACTTGAGCATTAGAAACCAAAATGTCTATGTGGCAGTGGCTGAAACATTGATTCAAAAATATTGCTTGCCCCCAAAATTATTCTCTGGGACCGTGTCTTTTCCTACTAGAAGGAACCTGCAGAAGGGTCATACATAATGGTAGATAGTGAAGTTTTTGCATTTTCGGAAAAAAAATCCGTTTTTTCCAGTTTTTTGTTCGATTTTATCCCCCCCCCCCACAACAAACACAAACACACCCACAAAAACTATCTAGCAATACAACTACTTTGAGCAGGAAAAAATGTCAATTTCGTCACATTTCGACAATTTAATGTTGTTTGAATCGATTATGATTATTTTCAATTAAAAAAACAAGACACTTAACAAAACATTTTTTTCAATTTGATTTTTTTGATAAAAATTTTAACGAAAAAAAGGGATTGTATATTGTATATAAAATGTATAAAATGTGTATATAATCTGTATCAAAATATGCACTTAAAAATATATTTGTGACTATCGAGTCGATTCAATTAAATATAAATTGCAATCGATTGTAATCGATTTGATAGTTTTAAAAAAATCCATTATTTAGTGCATAAAAAACTAAATTTCTGAACTGTAGATTCTTAGTTTTGGCAATATTAGTTTTGGCAATGCGATTATACCTGTGCATTAGCTTTGAGATCAGTTTCGAACTATTCGATATACTTTATATACCACGTTATCTGTTTTTGTAACACAAAAAAATGAGGCGAATTTCACCTCAAAGTGAACATACCAAAGGGTGCACTATTGATAAAAAAGTAAACTAGTTTACTTAATAGCTTACAGAGTGAATACTGAAACTGGAGCTTGTAATTCTAGCATTTTATGCAGTTTGATTGATTTTATCTACCTAGCTGGTTCTTTCGACAAATAGTTGAAAATCACGCGAGTAATTCAAACAAAATTTCCTCGTTTTTCAACTAACACAACTTTTTGTTAATTTGGTGCAAATTATCATTAAATACTTGATTTGAAGCTGTAAAAACGTTTTGTCGATTTGCTCAAACGCATAAATTATTGTTTTAGTTTGATTTTATGTGCTCAAAGTTATGCTCATTTTGTAAAGCAGAGTTTTGAACAGTGCAACATTCTAAACTTTTTGAAGTGAGTAGAAAATTCGGGCAATGACTGCAGCATAAGAGAACAGTTTGAGCTATAAAATACCGCTAATCGTAAAATATCCTTAAGCAGTGATCTCTGATTCTTTATAAACTACTGGACAATAATAAGCGCTAGTTCAGGTTTTTACCCTGTAAATTGCCTGTTTTCAATGTACATTTTGGACAACGTTTCCTACGAAATTCAGAAAAAAAACCTTACCTTGATTGAGAGCAAATGAACAGAGCTATCGTCTATAAAAGTATCAATATTTGTTTTCAATGACTTATCAATGTAATCCGGGTCTGAAAAGGCCAGTGTTCATCATCTGCACTAAGTTTTGCATCATTAGTGAACTCTTTCGTGACTATCGGAGTAAAAAAGTTGTTCAAGCGACTTGAATTATTCTCATCGAGAAAGTTGAAATGTTCAGCATTTTGAAACCCGGCAGATTACAATGACAAGTCATTCCCGTACCCAGGGGATTTTCTGTGCAAGATCTGAAATTCTTTATTTTTTATATAAGTTGATTCTCAGATCTGAAATTCTTTATTATAGATATTGATAAGAATTAGCAAATTTCAAATCTGAAATTTGGATCTGAAATGGATATTTCCAGATCTGAAATAGCCTTGTAAAACAAAATTTCAGATCTGAAATCCGGTCTGAGAAATCCTTTGTTAAATTATAAGTTATGCATCTCAAACAAAGCATGGATTTTTTGATGTTTCTGCATTACACAATTATGTTTAGGTTAACTAGCGGTCAGAAAACTTCCGAATTGTTTCACAAACGTTTTTTTTCGAACTAAAACTCTTGTTCAGCTCTGTTAAAAAGTTTTCAAAAATGTCAGAAGACCTGTAACAATTTTGGTTTTCATGCGCTACTTATGCGTTTCCAATGTTTATCTCATGCTTGGGGAAACATACTTCGGCAGTCTCCAATTTGACTCCGAATAATCAATTTTTCAGATCTGAAATGACCAAGAAAAACTAAATTTTAGGTCTGAAATTAGATCTGAAATAGATTTTTTCAGATCTGAAATAACCAAGAAAAAGAAATTTTTAGACCAGAAATTAGATCTGAAATAACCAATCCTCAGAGTATCCAAGCGGTATTTAAACAATTCACAACCTTTTTCAGATCTGAAACTTAGATCTGAAAAAGATTATTTCAGATCTGTTTTTAGAAAAATTACTGGATACGGGTTGAAATCAAATATTGATACTTTTATAGATGATAGCTTCGATCATTTACTCTCGTTCAACATAAAAAAAATTACTGAATTTCGAAGGAATTAATGTTCGAATGTACATTGAAAACAGAAATTTTAAAGAACAAAACACTAAATTTGCTCCTTTTTTTCCACTAGTGTAGCTTACCGCCTTCAACAATGCGACAGAGCAAAATTTACTTTGTTTGTGTTAGCTCTATCACAGTTCTATACATATTTGACGGTATATTAAATCAAAACTTTTTAAAAAACTCGCTACAAATTGAGCCTTCTAATTTTTTAAATGTACGGAGAAAATTTATGATTTTCCAAAACTTTTCCGAGTCTACTAGCCTGCCGTGTAAACATTTCGGCAGCAGAGTAATTTGGATAGTCGAGACAAAAATATCTTGGGTTAGTGAGAAAGTGCTATGTGCGGCTGAAAGTGCTGCGAGGTCAATGCCAGACTACTGTGTCTCGTGAGTACTATTCTTCAGCTCTTTTCTTTTAAAGGGAAGAAGGCTCGCCAAAAAAGACTGGCAAAAAAGTGTTATCTAAATAGAAAACGTATATCTATTTTGAATTTCTGTTTTCTGTTTTTTTTTGTTTTCGAGCTTTTTGTTGGTCTGATGAAAAAAAAGTGCTCTTTAATTGTGGTTTTATCTATATTTTGATTTTCTCAAAAAACACCCGGATAGCTAAAGTTTCGAATCATGGAAGCTTCATTCATGGAACAAGCCTATCCTTCTTTTTCCAACAAATTCATGCAAAAAAAATCATTATAAGTTTTTTAAACATGAGGTTTCACTATCAGCAAGTTTCAAAAATCCAAAAATCAAACTTTTCATTAAAAACAGGGGCGGATCTAGGATTTTCTTGAGTGGGGGGGGGGGGGGGAGGATTGGATTTTCAAAAAATTTTCGAAAATTTTGACGACCTTTTTTTTTTGTTTAGGTCGATCAGATTGATTTTCAGAGCTCTCCCAAAGCAGTAAAAAGACCCTGTTTTGGCCAAATTTTCTGCGAAAAAACAGGTCAAAAAAGTCGTTTTGGTGCATTTTTTGGAAAAATTTGACAAAAAAAACTTGTTTTTTTTTGGCAGGCGCTCCCCCTCAAAATTAGTATATATTGGCGCCGAAGGCGCCTTTAGAAAAATATTAGGGTCGGTCGGCCAAAAATGGATTTCTTAAAAAGTACCAAAGGGGGGACCCTTTGGGTTGGCAGGGGTTCGAATTTCCGCCCCTGATTAAAAACACACAAAAAAAAATTCGTCATGCACGAAAATTCAGACGTCGCAACAATTACAAAGATAATGGAAGTCATCTTAAGAATGACTAAACATCGCAGTCTTACCGAGGACGGATTTCACTTCCTATACCTATCAGGGCAGGCGATAGATTAATGATACATTCTAAACAAAGGTTGGAGAATTGGAGTTAACTAAAACGGTCGGACTAAATAGGACTGAGTCTGCTCGGACCCCTGAGGCCAGAATTCCTAGTTTTAGTTCAGATGTGAGAGAGAGAATGAGGACTGTCCCCACTCCTCGAAGACAATCCCTTGAGAATAGAGTTCAAAGACCAAACAACCTTACTCCAACAAGCTCTCTGGCGTCTGCAGTTTCTCTAACCTCTCCACCAGTGGCTCCCGTCCTGTAGGGAAGCTCTCGATCAAATCCTATGACAAACATAGCACCCAATCTGGATAGCGTGTTGATGTGGATCAAGCCAGAACCTACAATATAAAAAGGATATGAGAAGGCAACTCAACGTGAAGAAACTCAAGTGACGGGCGAGAGCGATAAAGATGCTCGATGGAAAGGACCCTACGGTGTCGGGTCTGTACGGGATAACTTGCGTGGATTGCTGTTAGGGGAATAGGAGCGGTTTAATTCTGGAACAACGTTGACCTTGGTGGATCTAGTTGGATTACCTCGGATGCAAAATAACACGAGCGAACGCGTGAATACAAGGTCTTTGGTGGACTTATGTCAGGCAAATTTCTCGAAGAGAACCAGTTAAGAGACAAGCATAAGACGTGTAAGCAGTTCTCCAAACTAATGGGACAACAGCGCGGGGATCACCCAGGTTTTTAGCCTCAGACGACTCCAATGGATGGCGATGAAAGGATTAAGGGTATTCGGAACTGAAAAAACCGGTAATCTGTTCCACCTATGACCATTATTTGTTTGCTGCCTATACTGACAGTGGCAAGTTCTGACTTTTCAACCCTCGTGCATTGTTCTCATCAGACGTAAACTTCCTCAAAACACATGACATGGATTGTAGACAGACGGTCTCACTAGCCATAAGTGTACAAAGGGTCACCAACATAGGCACAGAGGTGAAAATAGTAGACGGTGCAAAAGGCCACCGCACCGATATGACAATAGGGGAGGCGGTGGCGACACTTGTCTACCATGGCGGAGATCGATGATTCAGTGAAGAGATGCTTCACGAAGAAAGTTCTCCAGTTGACCTTCAGGCTGTACCCAGGCTATGCAACGCTGCCATAACCCTTGCAATTTATCTTGCTTAAGTAGCCTTACTTTCGGAAGGCCAGTTTGATTTCAAAAATCCTGCTTCAAATTTAGACGTGGACTCTTTTAATCGTTATTGGCCATACAATTCTGAACTCCCTGCTGTCTGGTCGGACCCTGTGAATATAATTCAGTGATTGATGCACCATGGCACAAGCCGGACCGTGTTGGATGAAGTCCTGTTGTTAAAGCTACCCAACTTCGCTAGACTGTTTAAATAAAGACCGAAAGTAGTTGACGGTCATAAAAGAAATGTCTAACGATGTGTGGTTCAGGCAAATGGACTACGTGCCGATTGCCAAAGATGGAACAGTCAGAACAAAATTAGCCAGAAGAATGGTTTTTTCAAGAAGATCTGAGTGTACTGGCCCTAAGAATCAAGTGAAACAGCTCTCCCGTGTTAAATTTTTCAACTTGCTTTTTACTCTGAGGAACGATGCTTTTGATCACGGCCGGCTGTCTTAAAACAATTCCAACCAAATCCAAAATAAAAATTAGTTGTGAGAGAACAGAGCGGAGTCTCGATAGCGCCGCTGATAAAGGGCGTGACCCAATGTCCTTGGAGCAGTTCCAAGTAGACATAATAACAGCTCGTGAGGTCTGACGCAATTCGTGAGGTCTGACGCAATTCTCTCTTGAAGTGGACTGTTAAAAAGTTTGCAAAAACTGATAGGCAGCTTTGCAAAGGTCATCATGAAGCTGTAGATTAGTCTGGTGTTATCTCTGTACGTGGCATTAGGGCACGAGGGTTTAGAAAGGGGCCTTCGATCCTCCTCACTGATAGAGTCGCGGTTGTCAGCCTAGATGGACTCCTAACTCTCATCGACATGACCTGTGGTCAACTAGGCAAAATGTGGTAGACACTGTTGAGATACCGCAAACAGTTATTGGAACAAGAACGCGGGCTCAATGCGCAGTGGTAACTGTCTCTTACAAAAAAATTAGGGACTGGAAAAAACTGTTGCTTCGAAACTTGTTGCAACCAATTCAATGTCTTACAAGAGGGGACAAAATGGTCACTGACAAGGAAGGGCTCAAAAAATGTGGAGGACAGCCAACTTTGACAGTTGATAGCCAGCTTTGCGTAGGACATCAATAGAGTGTACGTTAGTCTGGTGTTAGCTCTGTACGTGGCTTTCGGGCGCGAGGGATTATTTAAGGAGCCGTTGATCCTTTTCACAGATAGAATCGCGGATGTCAGACTAGATCGACTCCTAACTCTGATTACCATAACCTGTGGTCGGCTGGGCGAGTTGTAGACACTGTTGATGTACCCTGACAGTTATTGGAATTAAAAAGGGAGTTCAACGTGCATTTGATAATTGCCTCTTACAGGAAAATAAGAGACTGAAAAATACTGTTGCTGCAACCAAATCGTTGTCCTACAGGAGAAAGTAACTCGACCACCGATAAGGTAGGGCTCAAACAACGCGGAGGAAGCCCAATTTTGACTCATCCAGCTTTGATGATAGGGATCGATCCGCTAGATTTAATCTTTGGGCTGAGGGAACATTTCACAGTGATTTACAGACCCGCATTCAGAGCTGTCTTTGCTGATGACCCGATACAAGCATAGTTAAAGATTAGTCTGTTGTTAGCTTTGTACGTGGCATTCCGGCTTGAGGGTTTATTTAAGGGGCTCCTGATCCTTTTCACTGATAGAATCGCGGATGTCAGACTAGATGGACCCTAGTTCTCATCGCCATGACCTGCGGTCGGCTGCACAAATTGTAGACACCGTTGAGGTACCCTGAACAGATATTGCAATCGAAACGGGAGTTCAACGTGCATTTGGTAATTGCCTGTTACAGGAAAATAAGAGACTGGAAAATACTGTTGCTTCAAAACTTGCTGCAACCAAATCGATGTCCTACAGGAGAAAGTAACTCGATCACCGATAAGGTAGGGCTCAAACAACGCGAAGGAAGGTCAACTTTGATTCATCTGGCTTTGATAAAGGGATCGATCCGCTAAACCAGATCTTGAGGGCATATGTTACGATGATATACGGACCCGCGGTCGGACATGTCTTCGCTGGTGATCAGATAGAAACTTTTCAAAAAAATTGCGTACTGTACGTCAAATTGGCTAATGTGGTGGATTGTTGGGTTTGAAAGTGGGTTAAACTCCAAAAGCTAGGAGGACTCTCTAGAGACGGCATGCGGTTCAGGAAGATAGCTGAGGCAGGCTTGGTCTGATTGGATTTAAATAACAATTTCAGGTACCTGATGGTTCGTGAAGGCCCAACCCATGTTCAAGATAACCAAAAACACTGAAAACTACTCATAGTGGTAGAGCGAGTGACGAATCCCACGAAGATCCCAGCGTAGCAGGAAACTAATAGTTATAAGAAAGACAATCAAGAGACTTTGTTGAACATTTCGGAGCTATTGACTGGAAAGAGTACCTGAAACCCCTTGATTCGCATGATGCGATTGTTTGTGATATCACCAATCAAGGCTTCTCGAAATGTTATCTCTTCTGATGTAGAAAAAAGGTTAAATCATGAAACTGCAGCCGCACTTCGTCAGCTGGAATGACACCGCGCAAAATTGCTTTGAAATAACATTTCCGGATAAATAAAAGACGTCGGAAGATTGAACACATACCGTCAAGGAAGCCAGCGTCCTCTGCAGAGCTATGGAATGAAGTGTGCTCGGTAAAAGGAAAACTTGAGATTGCCCAAGGAACCGCGAGTGATACTGTTCGAAGTGCGGAGGAACTGAGAGAAGGCATCTTCACAAAGATAGAGGAGGTTTCATCGCATGGGGATAGCTCCGAAAACCTGGCCACAAAAACTCATGAAGCACTCTATCAAGCGAACGATCTTACTGTTCGGCATGACTCGGGCATTGATATGCGCCAAGGACCCTCTATTTTTGGACTAGAGCCGTATGACAAAAAGAGAGGTCACTACGAGGCGACAAAGAAAAATCAAGTGACGCCAGAGGTCAAAGAAAGATCAAGAAAGATGACGCCATTCAGGGCATGGCCATTGTATTTGAAGTCGATCTCCACCAAAAAATGTGCAGGTTTTCCAGAAAAGACATCTAAGAAAATTGTAAGAAAGCGAAGTACTCCTATGAAAGCAAGCACTGTTGGGAGTTACGCACAGCCAAGGACACGCCGAAAAAAGAAGAAAACTATTGAAAGGCGACAGAACAGCAAGAAAAAAACGGTAGAAAATCAGACGCAAACAGAAGAGAGAGAAACCGAAACCAAACTTGACAACAATCTTAACTTCAAATTTTCAGGATATCTCCATGGGAGAACAAAACTAGAGTAATTGATTTTTGCCCAAAGAAAAACTGGCAAACCGTCCCAATAGCCGAGCTACGAGCGGACAATGTAGAAGAACTTGATTAGGTGGAGACGCACCTGTGGTTGTACATTCCGAGAAAGGTGGTATCCTCTCAGACCGAAGGGCCTACGAAGAATGGCTTGATGCAGTACAACTGAAAAAAATTCTGTCGAAAGGGCTGTGTCTTTGAGTATACAAAACGTAAACTTCGTCTCAGTGTTTCACACAATGGTCCCATGGAGCATTAACGATGCAAAATATTCAGCATAAAAAGGAAAGCCAACTCGCTATAATGCGCATGGAAATGGCACTGATATTTGGAGTTAATCATTTGGAGTGCGGTGAGGCAAAGTGTTGGGTGAACCTACGGACTGAGAACGAAGACAAGCTAAGCTGGAGCTGACCCATGCACTGGTGCGAGGAGAATGACCTCCAGATTATCTGGACCGATGTGTCGGCGATATGCGGTACAACAGCAGGAGGAGTGCAGCATTAGTCACTACTAAGAGGATGTATGAGACATTACGGTTGCCAGCAGGAGAAGAAAGCAATCCGTATCGCAGTGGAGTTTATAAACAGACTAGACCCTATGTTCACGATAATTCGATCTGAATACTAATGGACTCCAACTCGTCAAATGAGAGCCTCGCCGAGAGACCAAAGAATCAATCTAACGACACTCGAAGAGCCTTCTGGAGAGCCTTAAACGAAGTAATTGAAGTCTTGCTAGTTTGACTACTTTGGGTGCCCAGCACATTGCGGCATAACAGGAAATAAACAGGCAGATGTCGCTGCAAACGAGGCAGCTTGTCTTCCACAATTGAGGAACCTAATACAATGCAAAAATTTAAGAGACGCGAAAGAAGTGAGACGCGAAAGAAGGAAACAAGACCTAACCTTTTATGGATCATCAGAAAAACGCGTTAGATTCTCAAGAAAGGGTAGAGCCAGGCGCAGAGACAAGGGAGTAACAGCAAACCAAATTGGAACTGAGCACACCTCAAAGAACATGGCCACCCTTTTTCTGATCGGAGCAACGGAAAGCCTTGAATGCCCGGACTGTGGGGTGAAGATACAGTCAATCATATACTGCATGAGTGTCAGAGGGGAGAAGAGTTATAAGAGTAATGAGAAGATAAGAGAAGGAGAGAGAGAGAGCGACACAGAGACAGAGGAGAGAGAGAGAGAGAGAGAGAGAGAGAGCGAGAAAGAAAACTCGTCTAGCCTTAACTTATCATGGGATAGCTAATCAAAATGAAAACTTCTCACTGAAACTGAACCCCCCAAAGATATTTGTGGTCTATCTAAGCGCCAGGTTGCAAAGCGTTGGACGAAGGAAAACTGGTGGAAAGACATGAAGAGATAAACAGATTGGTAATAAACAAAAAGAAAAGATTATAAAAAAGAGTGAAAGACCTAGAGACCAGAGTGTGGCAAGAAATCCTGGAAAACGCAGAGGCAGCTTACAGAGATTAATTGCGAACTGTCTACAAGACACTGATGGAAATCGGCGGCCGGAATTGCAAATAATACACAGAAAGCACCATAACAGGAGACGAGATGAAAAACTGGGTCGAGGAGGTAGCAAACCACAGATATGAAGAAGAGACTGGATGACAGACAACAGAAACAACTCGGACCTCATCGAAGAACATCTTACCTAATGCTGATTCCAACGTGAAAATAACCGAGGTTTGGACACATGAATTTAAAAACCCAGTAAAGGGTACGCTACATCAAGTAGTCAAGTATTTTATCAAAGGATTTTATTTTACAGAAAGGGAAGACAAATGGGATGAGATACTTGAAAAAAGACAAATCACCCCCTCCCCGCTCTTAAATAAAGGAGACAGAAATAAAGCAAACAATTGTCGAGGAGTTTACCTGTTGGCCATGGGCAGTCGTATACAAGCGAGGTTACTAACAAACCGCCCAAGGAACTTGTCAGAGAAAATGAAGGCGCAGGATGAAAACCGATATGGGTTCCCCAGGAAGTTTTGCCGCTGAAGCCCCTCAAATGATAGTCAGAATCCAGGAAGACTCAAAAGAGCTGAAGAAACGCAGACCAGGAGGGACAACAGACATTGACCCACAAGCAAAAAACCTAGACCTACAGAAAGCATATCCTATAGTGAACAAGCCAGCCATAAGGAAAATGTTTCAAAAAATTGGCATGAGTGAGAAGTTTTTGAGTACCATGATGGATCTTCACGAAACTACAATTTATTGCGTAAAATCTAGAGAGTGCGAGTCAAAAGAAATGAAACCTGAAAGAAGTTTGTAGGAGGAGTGCTCCACCTCATGCGTCCTATTTAATGTATAACATCAGACGGTAATGAACCTAGCCACACGCCACTCAACCGGGAGAAAATGGAAGTACCTATCTGGAGGAGGATTTCCGAATACCTATAAGTTGGGACACAAAAGCCTGTCTCCCGGAAAAAATATTCACAGTTTCACTGTCTGCGGATGACACGAACTGGGGAAATGGAAGACGCAACTCAAGCTATAAAGCATGTGATGCCACAACTCGAAGAGCAAAACAATAAAGGACAAGGAAGAGAAACTAATCTTCGGTGACCACAGTCGTTAAGAAATTAAAATTTTGGGCTGTTGGCTGGGAACAACGGCTGATATCAAAAGCCGAAAGAAGAGAACGGGTGGAATGTGGTGCAAAGTCAAGGCACGACTCAAGCATAATCTCTTCTCCAAACGACAACAAGCCAAGGCGAGAAGTGTCCTCAAATTTACGCAGCGGTCCGACCGTGGTGCATAAGTGAACTTAAATCGTTACAAATCATGTAGGAAAAACATTTTTGCTAGATTGGGAACAACAAAAAAAGCCCCGCTCTCAAAGAAATGGTAAGGTTGCACCATAACATTCAGGATATCAGTAAAATCCTCGACGTTAAGTCTATCCGATGGGAAAACAAAAATTGACTCCCCTGCCAAAAGTGTCAAAAAACTTTGAAATTTACGAGAACCCAGAGTCAGTCATGAGAAAAAAGCCAACGAATATTAACATAAGAACCGTCAGAAACATCACCAGTCAAGGTCAAATTATACAAGCCGAGATACATTCAGTGCAAGTTCTGTGGAATCTTCAGCTCGGCAACCAACATGGTCTGAAGTGAGCAAAGTTTGCACCCTGAGGAGAGCATATCCTGCTGAAGGTTGAAAGCCTAATAGAGAAAGAGGAAGAATGAGAAGGGAAAAGATTTCTGAAATGGACTTTGGAGCTTTGGACAGAGAGTTTGTGGAATACGATTTCGACGAAAAGGTACTGACTGGAATAGTTTCATCAGTCTCACAATCCAAGAGAACTGACAAGAATTTAGCATAAAAGAGACTCGGAAAAGTTGTGGGTCTAAATGACTATAAGCGTTCAAAAAGCAAAATAGTGCGCGTGAAGATAGAGGGATACGATACACTAATCAGTCTACATGGGGACCCGACTGAGAGCTATTTGCAAAATGATGAAAGTATGAATCACTTCTAGAGAGCTCCTCATGACTCGGGAGATCAAAGAAGCACCTGAGAAAATTAGTGCCATGATTGAATCTAGAGAGAAAGGAGTATGGCCTAGTGATGTCATCCAGTGTCAGCAGAAATGGCCTGGAAAAAGCGCGCAAATTATTTTGGAAGACCTCCCTCCCGAAACTATTCAACGCGGAGACAAACATATCATCAAAAAAGACGGCATATGTGGCCAATCCCTTTGCAAGTGAATTTGATGTGGTGCCTGGTTTCAACTGAACATGAAACCGATGAAATTATTAAGCCAATAGATCAGCAGCTAGAATTAAAGTAAGCACCACGCGGCACGATTGCTAAATACAATTCCAAGTGGTTTCGGCCAGTAATGTTTATGTAAAGCTTTTTTGCTTTTGTTAGATTTGCTCTAAAGCGCATCTCAACCCCTGTTTTGAAACAGCATAGGAAAGTCATTACACAGAAGCAATGAACCGTAAAAAAAATGAGAGAGTCTTGTTAAAGCTTTAACGGGACATTGCGTTCACAAAAACCGAAGAAGTAAATGGCTTTAGAGAAGCACAAGTCATTTCAGTATGCGTAAATTTGTCCAGAATAGCATATAATCCATTCAGTTGTTGACGGGGATGCTAGGGACGCGTACTTTAGTTTTGAGCCAGCTATGATTCTCGACTTTTGATTGGAACGAGTACAAGAAATGAAAGTGTTGACATCTGACAGTTACATTCATGCAGAAGTCTGGAGGAATGAGTGATCGAACCCTCGGTTTCACGCCTGAATGGATATGTGAGCTTTGGATGATGTTTCTGGTATGCCCCACTGAGGATCAGTCTGATAATGATATGGGAGCTTGAGAATCCTTCATGGTGTCAGAATTCAAATGGAGTTCTGATCTGGAAGTGACTTCACAAACCTAGTTGCCAAATGGCAAAACTATTCGGAAAATTGAGCACGGCAGATCAAAATCAAATGGAACTGATTGCGAACTGCCATGTCGGCACTGAAGTGAACCTGATGACTTTGGAATTTTTAAAATCTAGAGAGGGCAAGTCAGAAGAAACGAAACCTGAAAGAAATTTGTGGGAGGGGTGATCCACCTCACCCGTCCTATTTAATGCATAACATCAGACGGTAATGAACCTAGCCACAAGCACTTACACGGTCAACCGGGAGCAAATGGAAGTACCCATCTGGAAGAGGATTTCCGAATACCTATAAGTTGGTACACAAAAGCATGTCTCCCGGAAAAAAAATTTTGATCAAGACTTCGAAAAAATCTTGCTTGAGTTCAGAACGGTTAAGCACAATTTTAAATTGTAAATAGTGTTAGAGATTTAAAATTTCCGAAAAAAAAAACTAACGAAAACTCCGAAATCACGCTCCCCTGCCAATGTTGTCAAAAGACGTTAATATTTCCGAATCCAGAGTCAGTCATGGGAAAAATTCTAACAAAATTTAACATAAGAACCGTCAGAAACATCACCAGTCAAGGCCAAGTTATACAAGCCGAGATACATTCAGTGCAAGTTGTGTGGAATCTTCAGTTCGGCAACCAACATGGTCTGAAGTGAGCAAAGTTTGCACCCTGAGGAGAGCATATCCTGCTGAAGGTTGAAAGCCTAATAGAGAAAGAAAAAGATGAAAAGGGAAAAGATTTCTGAAATGGACTTTGGAGCTTTGGACAGAGGGTTTGTGGAATACGACTTCAACGAAAAGGTACTGACTGGAATTTGATGTGGTGCCTGGTTTCAACTGAACATGAAACCGATGAAATTATTAAGCCAATAGATCAGCCGCTAGAATTAAAGTAAGCACCACGCGGCACGATTGCTAAATACAATTCCAAGTGGTTTCGGGCAGTAATGTTTATGTAAAGCTTTTTTGCTTTTGTTAGATTTGCTCTAAAGCGCATCTCAACCCCTGTTTTGAAACAGCATAGGAAAGTCATTACACAGATGCAATGAACCGTGAAAAAAGTTGAGAGAGTCTTGTTAAAGCTGTAACGGGACATTGCGTTCACAAAATCCTACGAAGTAAATGGCGCTAGAGAAGCACAAGTCATTTCAGTATGCGTCACTTTGCCAAGAATAGGATATAATCCATTCAGTTGTCGACGGGGATGCTAGGGACGCGTACTTTAGTTTTGAGCCATTTATGATTCTCGACTTTTGATTGGAACGAGTACAAGAAATGAAAGTGTTGACATCTGAACAGTTACATTCATGCAGAATTCTGGAGGAATGAGTGATCGAACCCTCGGTTTCACGCCTGAATGAATATGTGAGCTTTGGATGATGTTTCTGGTATGGCCCACTTAGGATCAGTCTGATAATTATATAGGAGCTTGAGAATCTTTCATGGTGTCGGAACTCAAATGGAGGTCTTATCTGGAAAAGACTGCACAAATCTAGTTGCTAAATGGCAAAACTGTTCGGAAAATTGAGCACGGCAGATCAAAATCAAATGGAACTGATTGCGGACTGCCATGTCGGCACTGAAGTGAACTTTATGACCACTTTGGAGTTTTTTAGGCAGCTGGTTTTTTTTATATGGTTTGCTCAACTCAGCAACATTACGTAACAGTTGTACTTGTGGTACGGATCGATTAGCTGTTCTTGTGCTTTAGTGTGTTAGAGTGGATCAAAAATTGCAGAGACCACATGAACTGTTGCCAAAGAGTTTTCGGTTAGTCTCGGAGAGACCTAGGGATGAACTGAAAGAAGTAATGGGAGATAATTTCACCACTTTGAGTGAAGGACTCTTGTGTGATTTCCAGTTTCCCTGATTGACGAAGAAGTTGAGACACTTCAGGTGGTGATAGAAGTGGAGCCGCTGCTAGAAATTTCACTTTTTAAAAACTGGAGAAACATTAGTTGGCACAGGGGTGGCACCGTTGTCACGGCTAGACTCATGAGTTGTGGTTTCCAAAACGAAAGAGCCCAGTGTTGGTGTTGGACTCTGGAGAAATAGCAATCAGTGTCAGCTTAAAAATCATGCAGGCATGAGCAATCAGGAAAAGGCCATTTCAAACTCAAAGCGTTGGAAGCGTGGAAGAATAACTGGGACTTGTTCAAAGCAATCTGGAATCTATTGAAGGTACTGAAAGTGATAGAAAAAGTATGGGTGATACGGATGTTGATGCCTTGATTTTGAGTTGTAAGGACAACGTCGATACACTGATGCGCTAGTCGTCATCTCTCCATAAATTCTAAAACATACAAACCGCTCAAAAACTGCTCAAATCTTGCTTGAAAAACCGTTCAAAAACCACCGCAAGAAATGAACGGTTTTTTGAGCGGTTTTTTAAGCAAGATTTGAGCGGTTTGAGTGGTTTTTCCAAACACAAAAACGCCCAAACCGCTCAAACCGCTCAAATCTTGCTGGAAAACCGCTCAAACCGCTCATATCTTGAGCGAGATCTCAACCCGGGAAATTTTTGAGTACCATGATGGATCTTCACGAAATGACAATTTATTGCGTAAAATCTAGAGAGGGCGAGTCAGAAGAAATGAAACCTGAAAGAAATTTGTGGGAGGGGTGATCCACCTCACCCGTCCTATTTAATGTATAACATCAGACGGTAATGAACCTAGCCACAAGCCCTTACACGATCAACCGGGAGAAAATGGAAGTACCTATCTGGAGGAGGATTTCCGAATACCTATGAGTTGGGACACAAAAGCCTGTCTCCCGGAAAAAAATTTTGATCAAGACTTCGAAAAAATCTTGCTTGAGTTGAGAATGGTTAAGCACATTTTTTAAATTGTAGATAGTGTTAAAGATTTAAAATTTCCAAAAAAAACCAACGAAAACTCCGAAATCACACTTCCCTGCCAATGTTGTCAAAAAACGTTAAAATTTCCAAATCCAGAGACAGTCATGAGAAAAATGCCATTAAATATTAACATAAGAACCGTCAGAAACATCACCAGTCAAGGCCATGTTATACAAGCCGAGATACATTCAGTGCAAGTTCTGTGCAATCTTCAGTTTGGCAACCAACATGGTCTGAAGTGAGTAAAGTTTGCACACTGAGGAGAGCATATCCTACTGAAAGTTGAAAGCCTAATAGAGAAAGAGAAAGATGAAAAGGGAACAAAATTTCTGAAATGGACTTTAGAGCTTTGGACAGAGAGTTTGTGGAATACGATTTCAACGAAAAGGTACTGACTGGAATAGTTTCATCAGTCTCACAATCCAAGAGAACTGACAAGAATTTAGCATAAAAGAGACTCGAAAAAGTTGTGGGTCTAAATGACTATAAGCGTTCAAAAAGCAAAATAGTGCGCGTGAAGATAGAGGGATACGATACACTAATCAGTCTACATGGGGACCCGACTGAGAGCTATTTGCAAAATGATGAAAGTATGAATCATTTCTAGAGAGCTCCTCATGACTCGGGAGATCAAAGAAGCACCTGAGAAAATTAGTGCCATGATTGAATCTAGAGAGAAAGGAGTATGGCCTAGTGATGTCATCCAGTGTCAGCAGAAATGGCCTGGAAAAAGCGCGCAAATTATTTTGGAAGACCTCCCTCCCGAAACTATTCAACGCGGAGACAAACATATCATCAAAAAAGACGGCATATGTGGCCAATCCCTTTGCAAGTGAATATGATGTGGTGCCTGGTTTCAGCTGAACATGAAACCGATGAAATTATTAAGCCAATAGATCAGCAGCTAGAATTAAAGTAAGCACCACGCGGCACGATTGCTAAATACAATTCCAAGTGGTTTCGGCCAGTAATGTTTATGTAAAGCTTTTTTGCTTTTGTTAGATTTGCTCTAAAGCGCATCTCAACCCCTGTTTTGAAACAGCATAGGAAAGTCATTACACAGATGCAATGAACCGTGAAAAAAGTTGAAAGAGTCTTGTTAAAGCTCTAACGGGACATTGCGTTCACAAAATCCTAAGAAGTAAAAGGCGTTAGAGAAGCACAAGTCATTTCAGTATGCGTCACTTTGCCAAGAATAGGATATAATCCATTCAGTTGTCGACGGGGATGCTAGGGACGCGTACTTTAGTTTTGAGCCAGCTATGATTCTCGACTTTTGATTGGAACGAGTACAAGAAATGAAAGTGTTGACATCTGAACAGTTACATTCATGCAGAAGTCTGGAGGAATGAGTGATCGAACCCTCGGTTTCACGCCTGAATGAATATGTGAGCTTTGGATGACGTTTCGGGTATGGCCCACTTAGGATCATCTAAATAATGATATCGGAGCTTGAGAATCCTTCATGGTGTCGGAACTCAAATGGAGTTCTGATCTGGAAGGGACTTCACAAACCTAGTTGCCAAATGGCAAAACTGTTCGGAAAATTGAGCACGGCAGATCAAAATCAAATGGAACTGATTGCGGACTGCCATGTCGGCACTGAAGTGAACCTTATGACCACTATGGAGTTTTTTAGGCAGCTGGTTTTTTTTATATGGTTTGCTCAACTCAGCAACATTACGTAACAGTTGTACTAGTGGTACGGATCGATTAGCTGTTCTTGTGCTTTAGTGTGTTAGAGTGGATCAAAAATTGCAGAGACCACATGAACTGTTGCCAAAGAGTTTTCGGTTAGTCTCGGAGAGACCTAGGGATGAACTGAAAGAAGTAATTGGAGATAATTTCACCACTTTGAGTGAAGGACACTTGTGTGATTTCCAGTTTCCCTGATTGACGAAGAAGTTGAGACACTTCAGGTGGTGATAGAAGTGGAGCCGTTGGTAGAAATTTCACTTTTTAAAAACTGGAGAAACATTAGTTGGCACAGGGGTGGCACCGTTGTCACGGCTAGACTCATGAGTTGTGGTTTCCAAAACGAAAGAGCCCAGTGTTGGTGTTGGACTCTGGAGAAATATAAATCAGTGTCAGCTTAAAAATCATGCAGGCATGAGCAATCAGGAAATGGCCATTCCAAACTCAAAGCGTTGGAAGCGTGGAAGAATAACTTGGACTTGTTCAAAGCAATCTGGAATCTATTGAAGGTACTGAAAGTGATAGAAAAAGTATGAGTGATACAGATGTTGATGCCATTATTTTGAGTTGTAAGGACGACGTCGATACGCTAATGCGCTAGTCGTCATCTCTCCATAAATTCTAAAACATACAAACCGCTCAAAAACCGCTCAAATCTTGCTTGAAAAACCGTTCAAAAACCACCGCAAGAAATGAACGGTCTTTTGAGCGGTTTTTTAAGCAAGATTTGAGCGGTTTGAGTGGTTTTTCCAAAAAAAAACGCCCAAACCGCTCAAACCGCTCAAATCTTGCTGGAAAACCGCTCAAACCGCTCATATCTTGAGCGAGATCTCGACCCGGGAAATTTTTGAGTACCATGATGGATCTTCACGAAATGACAATTTATTGCATAAGATCTAGAGAGGGCGAGTCAAAAGAAATGAAACCTGAAAGAAATTTGTGGGAGGGGTGATCCACCTCACCCGTCCTATTTAATGTATAACATCAGACGGTAATGAGCCTAGCCACAAGCCCTTACACGATCAACCGGGAGAAAATGGAATTACCTATCTGGAGGAGGATTTCCGAATACCTATAAGTTGGGACACAAAAGCCTGTTTCCCGGAAAAAAAATTTTGATCAAGACTTCGAAAAAATCTTGCTTGAGTTGAGAAAGGTTAAGCACATTTTTTAAATTGTAGATAGTGTTAGAGATTTAAAATTTCCAAAAAAAAACCAACGAAAACTCCGAAATCACACTCCCCTGCCAATGTTGTCAAAAAACGTTAAAATTTCCGAATCCAGAGCCAGTCATGAGAAAAATGCCAACAATATTAACATAAGAACCGTCAGAAACATCACCAGTCAAGGCCAAGTTATACAAGCCGAGATACATTGAGTGCAAGTTGTGTGGAATCTTCAGTTCGGCAACCAACATGGTCTGAAGTGAGCAAAGTTTGCACCCTGAGGAGAGCATATCCTGCTGAAGGTTGAAAGCCTAATAGAGAAAGAAAAAGATGAAAAGGGAAAAGATTTCTGAAATGGACTTTGGAGCTTTGGACAGAGAGTTTGTGGAATACGACTTCAACGAAAAGGTACTGACTGGAATTTGATGTGGTGCCTGGTTTCAACTGAACATGAAACCGATGAAATTATTAAGCCAATAGATCAGCCGCTAGAATTAAAGTAAGTGCCACGCGGCACGATTGCTAAATACAATTCCAAGTGGTTTCGGCCAATATTGTTTATGTAAAGCTTTTTTGCTTTTGTTAGATTTGCTCTAAAGCGCATCTCAACCCCTGTTTTGAAACAGCATAGGAAAGTCATTACACAGATGCAATGAACCGTGAAAAAACTGAGAGAGTCTTGTTAAAGCTCTAACGGGACATTGCGTTCACAAAATCCCAAGAAATAAATGGCGTTAGAGAAGCGCAAGTCATATCAGTATGCGTCAGGTGTGCCAAGAATAGCATATAATCCATTCAGTTGTTGACGGAGATGCTAGGGACGCGTACTTAAGTTGTGAGCAAGCTATGATTCTCGACTTCTGATTGGAACGAGTACAAGAAATGAAAGTGATGATATCTGAACAGTTACCTTCATGCAGAGGTCTGGAGGAATCAGTGATCGAACCCTCGGTTTCACGCCTGCCCGGGTCGAGATCCCGCTCAAAAACCGCTCAAGTTTTCCAGCAAGATTTGAGCGGTTTGAGCGGTTTGGGTGGTTTGGGCGTTTTTTTTTGGAAAAACCGCTCAAACCGCTCAAATCTTGCTTAAAAAACCGCTCAAAAACCGCTCATTTTTTGCGGTGATTTTTGAACGGTTTTTCAAGCAAGATTTGAGCGGTCTTCCCGGGTCGAGGTCCCAGACTCATGTTCATACCTTCGCGACCGAAAAACTAAGGCGCGACTTTCGCGACCTAGGCGGAAACGGCGCGACTCCAAAGACAACGGCGCGACCGTTTGGCCAGCGCCACCAAAATGTGCACTTTCAAGACTTTCGCGACGGAGTTGGAGACGGCGCGTCTTTGCAGACCGAAGCGGAGACGGTGCGACCAAGATTATATAGACGGATACGATGCACAGTACTATGGATACCTGTGGTCTGAGGTACGTATCACTGTCACAGGAATTTCAAAAGCATGAATTAGAATGCAGAGTATTCAGTATTCATTGTGGTGCGTATTTATATTGGCTTCGCTGCGCGACACTATTTTCAGGCCCGCATGGGCTAACGGATAAGGCGTCTGACGTCGAATCAGAAGATTGGGGTTTCGAATCCCTCTGTGGTCGACTTTTTATTTTTAAATCTTGCGCGGTTTTTGAGCGGTTTTTTTAGATAAACCGCTCAAAACCGTTCAAATCTTGCGCGGTTTTTGAGCGGTTTTTTTAGAGAAACCGTTCAAAAACCGCTCAAACCGCTCATTTTGAAGCAAGATTTTGAGCGTAATTGTCTAAAAAAACCGCTCAAACCGCTCAAATCTTGCTTCAAATTAGGTGAAAAATCTCGACTCGGGTGAATGAATATGTGAGCTTTGCATGATGTTTCTGGTATGGCCCACTTAGGATCAGTCTGATAATGATATAGGAGCTTGAGAACCCTTCATGGTGTCGGAACTCAAATGGAGGTCTTATCTGGAAGTGACTGCACAAATCTAGTTGCCAAATGGCAAAACTGTTCGGAAAATTGAGCACGGCAGATCAAAATCAAATGGAACTTGCGAACTGCCATGTCGGCACTGAAGTGAACCTGATGACCACTTTGGAGTTTTTTAGGCAGCTGGTTTTTTTTATATGGTTTGCTCAACTCAGCAACATTACGTAACAGTTGTACTAGTGGTACGGATCGATTAGCTGTTCTTGTGCTTTAGTGTGTTAGAGTGGATCAAAAATTGCAGAGACCACATGAACTGTTGCCAAAGAGTTTTCGGTTAGTCTCGGAGAGACCTAGGGATGAACTGAAAGAAGTAATTGGAGATAATTTCACCACTTTGAGTGAAGGACACTTGTGTGATTTCCAGTTTCCCTGATTGACGAAGAAGTTGAGACACTTCAGGTGGTGATAGAAGTGAAGCCGTTGGTAGAAATTTCACTATTTAAAAACTGGAGAAACATTAGTTGGCCCAGAGGGTGGTCCCGTTGTCACGGCTAGACTCATGAGTGGTGGTTTCCAAAACGAAAGAGCCTAGTGTTGGTGCTGGACTCTGGATAAGTCAGTGTCAGCTTAAAATTCATGCAGGCATGAGCAATCAGGAAATGGCCATTCCAACCTCAAAGCGTTTGAGGAGCCAGGACTTCATTTTGGAAGCGTGGAAGAATAACTTGGACTTGTTCAAAGCAATCTGGAATCTATTGAAGGTACCGAAAGTGATAGAAGAGGAAGATACAGATATTGATGCCTTGATTTTGAGTTGTAAGGACGACGTCGATATACTAATGCGCTAGTCGTCATCTCTCCATAAATTCTAAAACGTAATGACTATTCCACGTGGATGTAGGACCGGGTGCCTAGAAAATGACCTAATGACTCATAGAGAGGCAGTCACAACAGCGGTGCCGCGAGTAAATCATAAAAGAGGCATAAAATTGGTCTGCCGTCTATAACAGAAAATATTGATGCAAAATGGCTTGGAGCAAAACAGAAGACTACATACAACAGTTTCTGCCACAGCCAAGTGCCGAGGTACGATCGAACTTCTGTCCTATTACAAGCAGATGATGGCTGAAAAAAAAAATGTATCACGCCGTGCAACTCTGTCGAATTGTTGAGAGGGTTGCTCGAGGACAGTGAAAAGAAAAAGGAAAGTCACAAAAGGGCACACAAAAAGCCAAGGAGCACTGAGACACAGAAACAAGAAAAAAGAATAAGAGGAACAAAGAAAAAGGAATAAAGAAAATGCAATGAAGAACTGGAAAGCAGGTTGTGAAAGCTTAAGTTTGTCTATGAGTAGTTGTTGAACCAAGCTAGCATATCCTGGATTTTTTTTCATGTAGTTCATTTCTGAGTGCCCCAGAAGTTCTATTTGTGCAGACTGCTACAATTATGAAATTGCAATATGCGAGTTTTTGTGGTTATTATATATCTGCAAATCCTGGTTTTTTATTTCAGCCTGACTGATTGTTTTTGAGCTGCATAGAACGAGTTATCTTTTAGTGACGATCTGCAGAGTTCCGGGTAACTTCATTCAAGAGATTGGATTCCTCAGTACTCTCCCGACCCATAATGGGCTCATAGTTTTAGTTTTCAAGGCAAAACATATTAATTACATTAAACAAAAGAGCAAATATAAACATCGCCTCATGTTATATAATTTTCGCAAGTATACAACTTCGCAAAATTAGCTTCTTCAGGATCTTTAGTATAAAGTAATTTAAATTACCACAGATAACAATCAATGTACAAATGTCAGTTTAAAAATTTTTCACAAGTTTTCTTTCCAACTCATCATGTTAAAAGAAGGCGTGTCAAAGTTGACCTTCAAAATGAAATGATCCATTAGATTGAATGTATTTTTTTATTCTTGAATTATTTTTAAAAGATTTTCATTTGGTTTGCTTGGAAATCTCCGCTCATCAGTTTTATGTAATTTTGCTACAATTACTTTTTCTAAGTATCAAATAAATGTTATTTTGCTTCAAACATGTTGCAATGTTCGTTTTTAAACAAAAATGAAAAAATGTTTGATGATTAAAAATTAAGTATCAACTCTCTGCTTCTAAGTTGGTTGCGCACGTTCAAATCCGTCATTCCTTCCCGATCAAGCATTGCTTTTAGTGTTAACAGTTGTGTTTATTGTTCGATTTCTCTATAACTTCCTCACAAACATCTGCGTCAACTCCTTCACGTCTTCAGTGCTGAAGATGAATGCCTATCGGTCAGTCTCCTCTCTTCTATTCCTCAATTCTATTGGTCAACGGACGAATATTTTGTCCGTCTAAGGTGCGAGCAAATAAACTTAAAGACAGCTTGTAGACCGCATTTCATTTGACGCCAAAAATTAATGTTGACTTCAGCGGTGGTAGGATTGATTGCTGTTTGCTAGTGGTGAAAATTACTTAAGCATCGGTTAAATTTTGTAGTCTGCGTTGGTCCTGTTTACCTCTATTTTGCACCATATTCTTAATTCCATCATCAGCAATGGAGGTATCACAGGCTTTAGTGTTGAGATAAAAAAAAACTCTTGTCAGTGTCCATGGGCTTGATTTTATTGTCAATGATTTTGCAGAGGGCGTCTGCTGCCACTTTTGCGGACCAATTTTCAGCGTATTGATTTGTCAGTCAATGCGCTCTACTAGTTTCCAAAGTTTAAATCAAACTGCTCCCTGTTGGACGTTTTCCAAAACATTCTGTGTACAGTAGCTCCAATAAAATTACACTTGTACTGAGTTGAGGCGCAATTCCTAAAACTAAAAAAAACTCCAAGCATCTATTGGTTTTTGAACCAGTGTCAAGTGCAAGTTACCCTGTATATTGAAAAAAGAGAATTGGCGGCATCAAAAACAAGAGTTGGCTCACTTTTGACAGTTCTAACGAAATGCTTCACCTGTCTGCGGAAAAATTTTACCTCGGGGTTATCCTTCTTTTTGTTCTTAGTGGGCAGCAGCCGTCACAAAATCAGACTTTCTTGGTTATTGATGCGTATACAGCACCAAAAAATTTTTCCGTCTTCAAGGTGGTATCAGTTTCGGCAACTCTCGCATTCAAACCATTTTGATCTTTATAATGGTTTCCTGCTGCAAAAGGAGAAATCATTCTTTAGATTAACTAGCTTCACTTCCGTCAAGCACTTGCAAGAATAACCGCAAGGGATGCACCTATTGCTACACATTGGAATTGAATTCACCTTGAATCATTGAACTTGAAGTATTCCATTCTGGCCGCATTTTCCAAAATTTTCGTCATCGTTGATCTTTGAATTTTAGGAGGTGACTTCTGACTGTACAGCTTATTCAGTGCTATTTCAATTTCTTCCTATAAAGGAACATTAGTTGTTAAGAACTTCACATCAAGAGACTATAGTTTCATCCGGATCTAGAGCACTGTTTTCAATTGTTTGTATGGCATATTTAGCGGTTGTTTTCATAAAGGCTCTTTCTATATTGTCAAAAGGACTTAGCAAGAGTTTAAATAGGCGTCTAATACGACTTGCCTGGAAATTAAAAAACTAGTCGTACATGTATCTCTGCCTTCTGTAACCAAGCTAAACCGTACCACCTGGTGGGCTGCCCACCTGTTGACCTCATCCTAGAATACAAATGATCACGTATCTCGTTTCTTTCGTTCGTTACAGGTAATTTTTTGTTCAAATCTTTCTCAAGTTTCAGCATCACCTCATCAGTGGTTGCATTTTTTTTCAAACATTAATAAATTTAAACAAAGTTTTCAATTTTGATTGTAAATTATTCCTTATAACGAAAAAAATCAACCCCTTTATCAAAAAGAAGAGTCAACAACTAGTTATCTTTGAGATAATTTCTGATTTTTTCAACTTTTTATCTTCATGGGTTTGTCCTGGTTTCTTTGAGGAAGCAATAACTCACCCAAAGTTTTTTGGTTTTCCAATAATGAAAAAAAAAGGTCAACATCAGGTAAGAAACTGTTTTTTGTAATTTTATTCTGAAAGGGATACTCTGGACTCAATGACACTATTCCATTTATCAATCTCGGGATATCGTATTTTTTGAGCATCTTATTCTATCAATCAGTTCTTTCACCAAGATGTTTATCTTCTCTATCAGAAAACTTTATTAAATATTTTGAACTAAATTTCTGATGTTGTTCCTAGGCTTGAATCGTTTTGATGCTCCACAAACTAAACACAAAGCCAACAAATATTCAACGGTTGTATATGTCGAATAGCTTCAGCAAGATAACCTTCACTGCCAACTCTTTGTTCTACTTAGGTTCTCTTCAGTCCCTAGACGTCTAAGTACTTAACAATTATAGCAGAAAATTATAGAACACTCCTTCGAAGAAGAAGAGCTTTCGGGGACCTTAAACTTTCAAAATCTAGATCTAGTTTGTTTTTGTCAGACACTGAAATAGCAATTTTGGTTTATGTGCATTTATTTGATTTTTTTGACGAACTTACAAAAGTTTAACAGGAATTTCCAAGAAACATTTTTTTGAGCCCTATAGCAGGCAGAAGTAATGTGGTAATTGATTGCAGGCCATGGATATTAAAACTCATATGACCGAAAACCAAAAAAGTTTCGTGTACATCATCCCCGTGTTTCAATTGTAGACTCATAATTTTTCTTCTGCTCCTTTCCGCGTCTGAATTTCGCATTTGTTTAGGCACTTTGCCGTTTGACTTGTTGCAAAAATATATAAAAAACAAAAATAAAATTTTGAGCAAAACTGAAATTTAACGTTTTTGCAACTAATGACATTGACAAAAAATCACAATGCACTAATATGATTGACAATAAAACGTCATTTTGTTGAAAGTTTTCATTTTTAATTTAGGTTGTAAATTATCATAGCGAAAAACTAACCAATTGACCTAAGAAACTAATCATTTATGTTAGATAGTTTTTTAACCTTGAAAAATTTTAAGACTTTTGGATGTGGTACTGAAAAGAGGAGCTGAATTTGCTGCATACTCCTTTGGAAACTTGATGAAGGTGTTTACAACCCGAAATTCTGATCTTATTCTGAAACCTTTTTGAGACGTAATTTTGGGTAAACAATTGTTTTTAACTACAAAAACAAAAAATGTTTTGAGATTAGTTTTTCCATGTTTTGGGACTGAAAAATTCCAAAAATTAAGCCAGAAGTTTTCGAGCTTTTTATTCAAAACATTCGTATCTGACCCAAGTCATGGCTTAGAAAAATCCAGACAAATTGATTTTTTTATATTTAACTTACAGAACAACTGTGATTGGCCTAATTTTTCTACCTATGAAATAGGTAGATGTGATAAGTTTGGTGTTGGTGCCTGTTTGTCTAGCGCCCCTTGATTGATTTCAAAGATACATCTGCCAAGTAATTTTTGTGACTGTGGGAAAAATTTCATTGCCTGGAGAGTCCGCTGGTGCTCCGCTGGACTTTCTGAGCTCGGGTGAGATTGTTCGTTATCTGCAAATTGCATACATTTATTTTTAATATTAAATCATACATATGAGAACTTTTTCTTCATCTATTAAACTCCCGTAGTTTTCATGTGTCAGTTCAGTCCCACGGTTTGCAGTCAAAGATGGTGAAAAAACAAGGAATGTAAACGCAGAACGGGCTGGAATGCTTAAGGACTCTGAAACTGGATAAGATGTGATAGTTGTTCTAATTCGTGTCATATGAAATGTGTAAACTGAAACCTTAGCGAGTATAAGAAGTTCTAATCATTTCAATGTTCTCTGTGTGTAAGTGTGAAATTTTTCAATAATTCTTCAAATAGGAATGACTTGATGCTAGATATTTATTCTAAAACAGCCATTTCTAACGTTTGAATACTCAAGGGGTTGGCGAAGGACCAGCGTTTTCCCTTGGTAGAGAGTTTTACGGAACAAATGTACAAAACTTTTATCATGTAGAAAAGTTACTTATTGGCTGACCTCTCTGACGTCATTCTTGCTATTTCTAGAACGACCCAAAGTAAGTGGTGCACGCGACCGCTATGAGCTCTATAGCAACTAGAAAAAAAATGTATATTTAATGGATAGCCAAAAACGTTGCACTGCCTAAATCCTTACCCAAGGGCCAAGCCCGTGCCAAACGGATCTCGAGCAGAGACTAAAACTAGTTGTCAGTGAGCTCGATGAAGAAAATGTAAAAGGAATAAAAAGCTGACTGCTTCAGATGACAAGATCGCACTTGTTTTGACTCCGAACTAGGAGAAATTGGTATCTAAGCACCAATTGGAGTTGATATCAAGCACCAAACAGAGAAAAAAATAAAAGTTTTCTCATAACACTGTCTAAAATGTACAAACCAATTACGTCTTTCCCAATGGTTAGGGAGATTTTCGGACGAGTCTGTTCCACAAGTTTCACAAAGTACGCAAACCATCAAGACCCTCTTTGAAGCAATTTTTCATCGCCCTCATTGAAAGACGGGGTTCGCGAACATTTGCAATTGCGATCGATTCGCGGAAGACTTTTGGATGTGGTACTGAAACGAGGAGCTGAATTTGCTGCATACTCCTTTGGAAACTTGATGAAGGTGTTTACAACCCGAAATTCTGATCCTATTCTGAAACCTTTTTGAGACGTAATTTTGGGTAAACAATTGTTTTTAACTACAAAACAAAAAATGTTTTGAGATTAGTTTTTCAATGTTTTGGGACTGAAAAATTTCAAAAATTAAGCGACAGGATTTACAGCTTTTTATTCAACACATTCGTATCCAGTCCAATATCATGACTCAGAAAGATCCAGTCAACTTGATTATTTTTTATAATAAATTTACAGAACAGGTGTTGGTGCCTGTTTGTCTAGCGCCCTTTGAGGGGTTTCACAGACAGATCAGAGACAAAGTAGGTTTTTTGACTGTGGGAAAAATTCATAGCCTAGGGAGTCTGGTGGTGCTCCGCTGGACCTTCTGAGCTCGGATGATGTCGTTCGTTATCTGCAACTTCCATACATTTATTATTTTTTTAAATTTAAACATTTGATATTTTTTTCTTCATCTATAAAACTCCAGTGTTTTTATGGGTCTCTTCAATCACTTGGTTTGCAGTCAAAGAAGGCGGAAAACAAGGAATGTACACGCAGAACGGGCTTGAATGCTTCAGGACTCTTAAATTGGATTAGATGTGATAGTTGTTCTAACTGTTGTCATATGAAATGTGTAATCTGAAACCTTAGCGACTGTAAGAAGTTCAATACTCTCAAGGTTCTCTGTGTGTTAGGGTGAAGTTTTTCAGCAATGCGCCAATTTGTAATGCTTTGATGCTAGGTTATTATTTTAAAACAGCTGTTTCTAATGTTTGAGAACTCAAGAGATTGCCGAAGACCAGCGTGTTCCCTTGGCAGACAGTTTTTTCGGAACAAATGAATAAAAAATTTTACCATGTAAAAAGATTACCTATTGCCTAGCCTCTCTAACGTCTTTCCTGCTGTTCCTATAACAACCCAAAATTAGTGGTCGTAAACACGCGATCGCTATGAGCTCCATAGTAAATAGAAAAAAAATGTATATTTAATGGATAGCCAAAAACTTTCACTGCCTAAATCCCTCCCCAAGGGCCAAGTCCGTCCAAACGGATCTCGAGCAGAGACTAAAACCGATCGTCAGCAAGCTCGTTGAAAGAAATTTAAAAGGAAGAAAAAGCTGACCGTTTCAGATGACAAAATTGCAATCGTTTTGACTCCGAACAATGAGACATCGTTATCTAAGCATCCAAAGGGAGCTGATATACAGCACCAACCCCGGAAAACAAGAGAAGCTTTCTCGTAACAATGTTTAAAATGTACAAACCAATTACGTCTTTCCCAATGGTTCGGTAGACGTTTCGGACGAGGCTGTTCCACAAGTTTTCTCTAACTTTATTAACAAATTGAACGACAAGGCGAGACTAAATTCTTTGGAAGCCTTTTCTAAGCTCCTAAAATTTAAAGGACAAGATAAAGTACGCAACCTTCAAGACCTTTTTCTGGAGCAACGTTTCATTGCCCTCATTAAGAGAACAAGGGTTTGCGAATAATTGCAATCGACAGCACACCCAGACGCCTCGCTGAAGATTTTTGAATGCGGTAATGAAACGAGAAGATGAATTTGCCACACACTCTTGAAACTTGATAAAGGTGTTTACAACCCGAAATGCTCATCTGAATTAATTTAGGTTTAAGCAATGAAATCTTTCCGCTTATGATAAAATATCATGACTCTTTTTTTAAAGGCCCGGAGTGGACGAATACACCGAGTTACCTTCGTCAACAAAGTTCCATTGCTAAATAGGAAGATGGAACACAACAGGATGATCCCAAAATTCCAGCGCTGTTGCTGAAACAATAAAGTCGCTAGGTAAAAAGCTTGAAACCACAATAAACATTTGTTATTTAGATGAGGAAATCTAAAGTAGTGCTCAGATACCTCAAAACATATTAAAACCTTAAAAAAACTGGCATGAGCTAAGCACCGAAAAATTGATCTATAACGATACAGTTATAGATCAATTTCACAGAACACATCCAAAAATAGAAATTAAACCAAAAGATGAACTTGTAGTCATGGGCTCCCCTATAGGTTAATCTTGTTGCAAAGAACCGCTAAATTGAATAATAGTGAGCTGAAAAAGTTTCGGAGGTTGTTATATAAGCTGGAGTGCATATCAACTGCATGCTAATTATTATTTTTACCTCTTAAGAAGTTGCTCTAGCATGCCAAGTTTTCTAATTTTTCGATACAAGTCCATGTTCTTTTAAAAACTTCGCGAATACACAATTTCAAAACTATTAGCATCGTCAGGATTTTTAAAAATTGTAACATTCGCCTGGAAGTACATATCGACGAAAAATAAAGCCAAGCTATAAAACGACTGGCTAGCGTCTAAACAAAGCTCTACATGCTTTTAACCGTCTCTACAAAAGCCAGTTCTTTTGGTGGTCTTTCAAACATCGGGTCGACAAAAACGTTACTGCTTTCGGCTTCGGTCAAAAAACTCAAATTAACTTAATTACATGCAAAATTAGTGAGCTCATGGCTGGGTCTCAGTATCCCCAGACCACGAGGTCACTCCTAAAATCACGGCTACTACTATTTATTGAATTATGATTGTTTTTGTTCAGTAGATAAAAATCATCATCTCCATCGAAGATGGATCAACCCTTTCCCCCAAGTCCTAGCTTCTCATCCTTGCAAAATGAATTCAGATGTTAATTAAATTCAATTCAGGACATAATAGGGAAGCTAAAAGTTTGTATAAAATAATGTGAGTTCCAGTCCCGAGACACCTCCGGATTCTTGAATCCGAGGAAATAAGACCCTTATTCTCCTTCTGGAAGGCTGGTTTCCGCCCTTCACCGTGGTTTGCAACGGCCTTGCAACTATTGTAGCGACACAATAGTTGCAACACGGAACGGTCTCTGCTATTTCTGCTTTTTTCTGATTCCGACTCTCAATTTTTTCGTTTTTGTCGTCGTCGCAACTAATGTCGTTGTGTTTTTTTTCAGGTTTTTCTCCAAAATGGCCGTTTTTGACGTTTCTTAGAATTTTTACGTCATCATTTCGAATTTTTAAAATTTAGGAATCCTTCAGCCTTCTCGATTCGTCTAATTGTCTGAACAACGCTCTTAATCCTTCAAAACCGCTAATTCGGAAGGTTCGCTGCTAATAACTCTAAACTGCATTTTTGTCCATTCTGGTCAAATGTCACATACTCCCCGGACAGCCCGGTCAATGTCCCCATTGAATCTCGCAATATTCGTAAAATTGGTACAGTGTCATCAAACAGAATTTACAAAATGCACGAAATTACTTTTATCCGCGTCGTATCGACTCACTGCAGAATATAAATGGCATCACACTACACTGCTATAGCCTTCCAAATTCTTTCACCAATCTGCACATTGAGGATATGACTTAAGATAAAACATCTTTTCTGTTTTCCAATGTCAATGTCCTGATTTACAACTTTTTCTCCTAGATTTTGAAAGATGTTCGTTTGCAGGACATTCTTGCCATCCAACAAGCTAAAATTATCCTACTATGCTTCTTACCTTCGGAAATTTTGCTTATTATTGTCCTGAATATTAAAACTAAGGAACTCTGTGGTTAGAAATAACAACGAAACAATCTCCCTCTTCAAGAGATTATCCAAGTCTTTCATGTCACCACAAAGTGATCAGTCGTCCTAGTTGATTAAAAACAATCATGCAGGCTGGAATATTTAAATATACTCTCTGCTAAAGCCTTTCTAAATGAATAGTAAGTGTCTCTAAAGCCACTAACTAAAATCAAAATGCAAATTCATAAATGCATCAAATTCTTTAATGTTC
The DNA here is from genome assembly GCF_963678635.1 of Symsagittifera roscoffensis. Taxonomy (NCBI): domain Eukaryota; kingdom Metazoa; phylum Xenacoelomorpha; order Acoela; family Convolutidae; genus Symsagittifera; species Symsagittifera roscoffensis. Next base: position 25,963,288 of record NC_087071.1, on the reverse strand, counting down.
AAAACTCAACTAAATGTTTCAGTTTTCAATCATAATTTGGTTGCTTAGTTTCTCACTTGAGTTTTTTTCACGCACATAAAACAATTTTGAGTTTTAACTTCTTCTTTTCGTCACTTCTTTGTTTCTCCTCTTTTCGTCGTTTAGAAGTTCTAATATTTCTAAATTCTTCTAATTTTCTTTCTTTTTGCATTTTGTTTTTCGGCCATTTGTCAATGATCCATCTCCTCCTTCTGTGACACTGACTCTGCATTTTCAGTTTTTGTGTCTTGCAACACATCATTAGCTATTCTGACGCTGTTGGAAGCAGTCCTCTAACACTTCTGCTCTTCTACCCTCTCTTTGCAACAAGGTAGGGGATCCACGTTAGATTCTCTGTTCCTGCAGAAGCTGTTGTGGTTCTTCCTTTAACATCTCTTCCTTTTCCTTTCCACTGCGTTCACTTGTCCTGGAAATTCTTTTCACAGCGGTGGTCACTGCATTCCGATGAGTCACGAAAGCTCGCTTGAAAGCTCCTGCCCCAATGTCCAGCTGATATCCACTGTAAACTCTGCCGTGCTTCGACATATGCTTATTGGCATATTCGTACAACCATGCAGTCATGTTAGCTCTAAACCGTGGCATCAATCGTCTTCTTGCCCATATCTTTTTCATTTCCATCGGAATGTTCAGAATCTTGCACATTGTCTCAAAAAAATCTAAATCTTTTAGACAATCCAATTTCCGCAACTGTTCTCTCGTTGGCGCTTCCTGTCTTTTGTTCCCTCTCACATGAGCTTCCAGCCACCTTATTGCCATCATAACTCCCACTCTCACTGTTGTTATGGCCGTGATGAGTCTGGTAAACCCATGGAGAGCAGCTCTCCGGAGTCCCAGATCAACATCAGATTAATACGCTCGGGATACCACCAGGTCTGCAGCAAGCAGTGGCAGGGAAACTCGTCATGTGTCAACATGATGCTCCTCCAATTACGCTTTCCCGAAGCTTCCAGTAATGGTTCCACTTCCATCATCACTCGGTGGACTTCATCATTCTCGTCTACTGCATTAAAATCTGTAACAGTTGATCTTCTCTGTTTCTGTCTCTCAAAGTCACTGAAGTTCCCATTCACGTATCCCATGAACTTCCTTCCCAGTATCAATTCCAACTCCTCCTTTGTTCTCTCTGGAACTGCTGAGAACTTTTTGCATAGTAACTCGTAAGATATTTCCGACATTCTCGTTAGTCTCACACACTTTGGCACTGAGAAGGCTTGATCCACGATCGTTCTCGTACTCTTTACATCCACAGCTACGAAATGCACTGGGTATCTGCTCTTGCACATTGGAGCTAATGTCGATACCACCAAATATCGAGCTCCTGATGGTCTACGATAAGTCTCACTGTATCGGATGTTCAATTCCGCCTCGATCGCTTCCCTCCGTTTTCCTATATGCTTTTGCTCGGTCTGCAAAACTCCTGGGAACACTTCTACACTGATGGCTGTGACCATCTCATGTCTCTGTTCTAGATTCAATAGTGACTCTAAAGAACCAAACATGCTGTAGAATCCTAGTGCAGTCACCAGATTCACCTCGGTTCCTCCATGGCAATCTGCGATCAGTTCCGTTTCCGTCGTTTCCGTACACATCCGAAAATTGAAATTAAATAAAAAGATGAACTTGTAATCATGGGCTCCCCTATAGGTTAATCTTGTTGCAAAGAACCGCTAAATTGAATAATAGTGAGCTGAAAAAATTGCGGAGCTTGTTATTTAAGCTGGAGTGCATATCAACTGCATGCTAATTATTATTTTTACCTCTTAAGAAGTTGCTCTAGCATGCCAAATTTTCTAATTTTTGGATACAAGTCCATGTTCATTTAAAAATTTCGCGAAAACACAATTTCGCAACTATTAGCATCGTCAGGATTTTTAAAAAAATGCAACATTCGCCCGGAAGTACATATCGACGGAAAATAGAGCCAAGCTATAAAACGACTGGCTAGCGTCTAAACAAAGCTCTACATGCTTTTAACCTTCTCTACCAAAGCCAGTTCTTTTGGTGGTCTTTCCAAAATTGGGTCGACAAAAACGTTACTGCTTTCGGCTTCGGTCAAAACACTCAAACTAACTTAATTACATGCAAAATTGGTGAGCTCCCCAGACCACGAGGTCACTCTTAAAATCAGGGCTACCACTATTTATTGAATTATTATTGTTTCTGTTCAGTAGATAAAAATCATCATCTCCATCGAAGATGGATCAACCCTTTTCCCCCAACTATTAGCTTCTCATCCTTGCAAAATGAATTCAGATGTTCATTAAATTCAATTCAGGACATAATAGGGAAGCTAAAAGTTTGTATAAAATAATATGAGTTCCAGTCCCGAGACCCCTCCGGATTCTTGAATCCGAGGAAATAAGACCCCTATTCTCCTTCCGGAAGGCTGAACTCTGCCCTTCACCGTTGTTTGCAACGGCCTTGCAACTCTTGTAGCGACACAATAGTTGCAACTCGGAATGATCTCTGCTACTTCTGCTTTTTTCTGATTCCGACTCTCAATTTTTTCGTTGTTGTTGTCGTCGCAACCAATGTCGTTGTGTTTTTATTCAAGTTTTTCTCCAAAATGGCCGTTTTTGACGTTTCTTAGAATTATTACGTCATCATTTCGAAATTTTAATATTTAGGATTTTCCGAATTCTTCAGCTTTCACGATTCATCTAATCATATTTATTCAAATCGTCTCGAATTGTATAATTACACCCATTGCGCGTATGGTGAACCTGGTTACCTTTTTACGGAAGCTCTGTCATAATGTCAGAAGACGGAACTCAGCAAGGTGATCCTGAAGCCCCAACCCTTTTTGCGGAAACAATTCATACACTAGTCAAACAGTTGGAGTCGAAAATTAACATTTGGTTTTTAGATGACCGAAATTTAGCCGACGACTATAAGATTGTACTCCGGGACCCTAAAAACATTCAGAAATTGGAGCAAATTTACGGCCTGAGCTTGAACACTGAGAAGTGCGAACTTTGTTTTTTGGGACCGACTACTATTACACAGTATAATTCAATTTTAACACAATTTCGAAAAGTTTGCCCCAGAATAAAAATTTAAAAAAAAAGAAGAACTCCTCATTTTAGGATCTCCAATCGGCGAATTTTGCCGAAAAGAATTGCTCGACGAAAAAAATAAGGATCTTGAAAAAATATCGGATGTCATTGACAAACTAGACGCCCATTATGGTTTTTACCTCCTGAAAAATTGCTTTAGCATGCCAAAACTTCTACATTTTTTGCGTACGAGCCCTTGTTTTTTTCAATATGATTTTTTGGAACGCTACGACAAATTACTTAGAAACTCGTTATGCAAGGTCACTAACGTGAAAATTGATGATAACCAGTTTTTACAAGCAGTTCTCCCGGCAGCCAAATGGGGCTTGGGCGTTTCTTCCGCTCGTCTACTCGCGTTTCTTCCGCTCGTCTGGAACCTATGATGATGCGCTTAAACGGTGGTTTGAACTTGGAAAAATCGAAATGGCTCCGCAAAATGAAATCCAAAACAAATTGGACGGAGCCAATTTTTGACAGCGAAATTGCAGACTTGATTTTACGACACGAACCAACGGACGTAAAAAGATTCATCAGGTTCCAAGATAGATTTGGCTGCCAATGGTTGAACGTCATCCCGTGCAAAATTTTAAGGTTTAAACTGTCGAACCAATAACTCAGAATTGCGATAGGACTTCGATTAGGCTCAAAAATATGCGAACGGCATAAATGCGTGTGCGGAAAAGACGTTACCGAGGATGGTTGGCATGGTCTTTCATGCCTCAAAAGTGCAGGGAGATTCTCTAGGCATTCAAACATGAATGCCCTTATGAAGCAGACTTTATCTACTACTCACATTCCGTCTGTTTTAGAACCACGACACCTCTACTGGACCGAGCAGAAGCGACCAGACGGTTTGACGCTCGTTCCATGGGCTGTTGGTGAGCAGCTCTTGTGGGATGTAACGGTAGTAGACTCCTTAGCTCCTTGTAGGATTAATGCTGGGTCTGTTTGTAACCCTGGTACGGCTGCCGCTGAAGCGGAAAAGCAAAAAAAGACAAGTATAAAAATTTTGTAGATGATGGATATCTTTTTCAACCGCTAGCTTTTGAAATTCAGGGCGCGGCCGGACCCAGCACAGAAATTTTCTTGAGCAAGCTTTGTAAGAACCTAAGCATATGCACTGAGGAACCCAGAGCAGGCAACTTTTTAAAACAGAGAATCTCCCTGGCAATACAGATTGCGAACGCCGCTTGCGTACTCGGAACAATAAATGACAAAATAACTTCGGACGAAATTTTTTATTTGTAACACTTGTATATTATAATTTCTCGTGTCGAGTTGCGTGTTCTTATTGAAGAAACGTAAACCGTATCGACTTTAATTGAAAAGGACTTAATCACATGTCATCTTCTTTTATCATTATCACTTCCATATCTAGAAAATTCCAAGGCTTTTGAAGGGACTCCTGACTTAAACCTCGGTTACTATGATACTTTTGACCTTCTGATTACCCTAAAAAAATTAATCCTTCAAAACCGCTAATTCGGAAGGTTCGTTGCTAAAAACTCGAAACTGCATTTTCGTCCATTCTGGTTGAATGTCACAAAAGTAGTCCAAATGACTAAACAAAAAAATAAAAATGAAGAAAACTCTCAGAAATTTGTGACAAAATGTTTTATAATGTTACATAATAGTTGTAACATAATTTCAGTGATATTTGTAAAGTTTTGATTGGTTGAATTTTTAAAATTTTGAAGTAATGATGTGTTTGACACTTTTTATGATCCTTGATCATTTTGTACAGATAGTTTATAATTTTTAAAACCTGAAGATGCACAAAATGTGCGAAAATGTTTGTTTGAATTCACAATTTTAACGCATTCTCTAAATAAAAAAATACTATAAGAAATTTAAAATGTTACTTCGAACGTTTTCGCACATTTTGTGCATCATCAGGATTAAAAGTTTTTTTACAATATTTACAAAACGATCAAAGATCTGAAAAATGAGAAACATGTCTAAAAAGGGCTCTAAAATTTTTTAACCAATCAAATTTAAACAACTGTAATTTCATAATAAATTACGTAATCATGAATAACATTTTCCTGTAAATTTCTGAGATTTTTTAGTTTGCAAACAACATACTTTGCAAACAACATGCTTTGCAAACAACATTGACAATATTTAAAATCAGTTTTTATTCCAAACCATCATATTTAAAAAATGGCCAGTCAAAACTGACCTCCAAAATTAATTGATCAGTTACATTGGATTTTTCTTAACGCCCAACTGTATTCAAAAGGTTTTTGTTTAATTTATTTGGAAATTTTCGACAATTAAAGCTTCCGTGTATCGAATGAAGGCGCCAAAAAATTCGTCTATCTTCTTTCCTGCCAGAATTGTTGGTAAGCAGACAGGCGTTTGTTAATAGTTTTCAGACGGTGATTTTCAATGCAGTTATTTAATTGTTTGTTTTTCAGAGTGTTGGTTCGTAACTTCATACAACTGCATCCAAAAAATGTACGCGCCAGAATAATTTTGCGCGAAATACAGAATGTGGAAGTGGAGGATCTAGGCATTCAAACGTTGCTCAAAGAAACCCCACTTGATGGATTTGAGTCCTTTTGTTTTAATGGGTCGAAAAGCCTACACAAGTATGTATTCTATATAGATTATATGAAAACTGTAAATTAAAGAAACGTTTTCGCACATATTAAGTGCATCTTCAGGTTTACAAAAGATAAAAATCATAATTGTCGAACACATCATTCCTAAAAATTGTTTATCAAATTTTTACAAAACTTTTGCGCTATACTATAGTAGTAGTAGTAGTTGGTGTTGTAGTAAAAGACTTAATTCCGTATGCATGGAGTCAAATTAAATAAAATTACTATGACAAATGAAACAAAAAGGTTTATGAGCGATAAAATTTACAGTGACAATTTCAAACGGTAGATTTTACGGCGGATAAGAGCTTTTGCAGTTCGAGTACATCTAACAAAAAAGTTACAATTTGAACTAAATTTTTCCGTCTTTGGAACGTCAAAGAGACCCTGGGAAGATGACCTAGTTTGCAGGGAACTGGTTGCTAGATAATGCTGCATATCCAAACGTGCGTTCAGAAGTTTCCACAGGAGCAGAAGATCGTTTTCCGCTAGTGGGTCTTAAGGGCTGAAACATAATCATGATCAGAACAAATCCATTTAAAGACACACACATGAAACTTCTAATTGCTTCAGAGAGGATGTCGAAGGCGACCATACAGGAGATCCATACAAAAGAGTAGAAACTATTAGTGAGTAGTGTAATAAGTTGATTCGTTGACTTGCCAAAGAAAATGGAGAATGTTTCGGCATAGAAACCTAAAAAATTTTGATGCATTTGGTAATCTTTCCTGTCAATATGATATTTCCAATCTAGATTGTGCTAGACCGGAAACCCAAGATCTTCGATAGTTTCGACAAACATCAGTTCTTCTGAGCCAATTTTTAGTCAGGTTCTGTTTGAGTAAAAAGTCGAAGAAAGCAATTGACTACCTACTGCCAAGTATTTAAAAATGTTATGCCTAAATGTCAGAAGTATTTTAGACATCAACAGAAGAATAGCTCTTTCAAATGCCATTTTACAAACAGACTACGATATACTATGTCTCACAGAGACATGGCTGGTAAAGGAAATACCAGATAAAGCTCTGCATTTGGCTGGTTTTAATATAATTCGCAAAGATAGAAAAAACTCCACTTTAAAAACCAATCACGGAGGCGTACTCATGGCGATAAAAGAAAATGTGCATTACGAAGAAATTAATGCTCAAATAGAAAATGAAGAATGCATAGTGGGCAAACTAACAGGTGAAACTGGGCATCATCAAATACTCTGCTGTGTTTATAATCCCCCGAAAAACAGTAAATACCAATGGAAACAACAAAACTTCATCAGTTTGTTCGAAAACCTAACAAAATTACAAATACAACACAACTGTAACGCAGTGTCGATTACGGGAGATATAAATTTTGAATACACTCATTGGAAAATGATGCACTCAAAGGACAAATATGAAAATGCAGTGTTAAAAAAGCTCATTGAACTTGACTATGAACAATTATTCGACTCCAAAAAAAAGCAGCTTGATGTTTTATTAACAAGCAACCCTGGAGTAATACTCAACTGGCACACGGACCATTCAGCAACAAACGCATACAGCATCGACAAAGTTTCTTGCTCAGATCATTATGCTTACTCTGCAACAATTAACATGGAAGCCAGTATCAAAGAAATAAACAAAGATGAAAGTCTGGCGTTTAACAGAGACGATTGGAAGATAATAAATCAAGAAATAAAAGACAAACCTTTCATACCGTATTGTTACAGTAATGTAAATGAGCTCCTTCGTCAGTGGTATGCATGGTTATGGGACAAAATAAAGAACAATGTACCCAAGGTTACATCACACAGATCAACTCTCCCCCCATGGGTGAAGCCAAGTACGTCTCACATGCTAAAAAGAGTACAAACCTTAAAACGGCGTATCGATCGGCAAAACAAACCTGATTTAAGCATTATCCTAAAACACAAAAAACTGGAAAAAAATCTTCAAATAGCATTGACTGAAGATCAAGCAATTTACGAAGAAACAGTAACAAGCAGTAGACGATTCAGTGACCTGCAAAAATACTTGAACAAAATAAGTAGTTCCAGGAAATATCCCCAAAAAATGTTCTACAAGGAAAAATCCACAAGAGATGACACCCAAAAAGCTACATTTTTTAACGAATTTTTCATCAGTGTATATCAAAAGGAATCAATTCCTAACCCTCTCGCACGAAATACAAACTGTTCTCCTACAGAAGAAATCTGTACACAAATACACATTGAAGAAACCAAAATCCAATACATTCTCAAAAATCTTTTAACAAATAAAGCGTCAGGTTTTGATGGTATAGGTAATATAATCCTAAAAAATCTTTCTGAAACTCTGTCAAAATCGCTCTATCTTCTCTTCCGCACATTCATTAACAAGCGGCTCTTCCCGACCTACTGGAAAACAAGTCAAGTGGCCCCAATTTTTAAAGAAAAGAACAAGGCGTCAGTCGAGTGCTACCGCCCAATTAGCCTCTTATGCTCCGCCTCGAAGGTCTTCGAAAAAATTATCTTTGATAATATATACCCCAAAGTTCAACCTTTCCTGGAAAACGCACAATACGGCTTCCGGCAAAAAAGGTCAGCAGTACTACAAATGGTACAATTTTTGAGCAAAGTATATGAACTCTACGATGACAAAAATGTTCAAACACTATCAGTCCTTTATCTAGATTTTTCTAAAGCCTTTGATAAAGTTCCTCATAGTATCCTAGTCGCCAAACTACGGAACATAGGTCTAAGCATTCAAATACAAGACATAATACAAGACTATCTAACAGATAGAATGCAGTTTGTGAAAATCAATAAAAGTTCATCAACTCTGAATGAAGTAACTAGCGGTGTACCACAGGGCTCAATTCTTGGCCCTCTACTTTTTATCATATTCATTAACGACTTTCCCAAATGCATTGAGAATTCAGATTGTTTTGGCTATTGTGACGATATGAAGATCTTGTCTACTGAAGAAATTCATCTGCAAAAAGACACGGCAAATGTTGAAAAATGGTGCAAAGAAAATAAAATGCCGCTGAATGAAGATAAATGTAATTTGTTAAACCTCAAAGGGAAAATGGAAGTTACACTATTTAATACAAATGTTGATACCGCAAAGACCCAAAAAGACTTAGGTATTTTAATGTGTGACAACCTTTCGTGGTCAGTAAATGCTGAAAATCGCATATCAAAAGCAATGGGAGCTTTTTACAAAATCAAACGAAATATCTCGAAAAAAACATCATTAAAGTCAAAATTAAACTTATACTGCGGATACATCGTACCAATCATAAGCTATGCATCGCAAACATGGTATCCGAACAAAGCAGAATTAAGACAACTAGAAAGAGTACAAAAACGAGCGACATCTTGGATTACAAATAACTTCAAAATGAGTTATACTGAAAGACTGAAATTTTTAAAGCTCCTTCCACTCTCAATGTACTTTGAATTACACGACATATTGTACTTAGTTTCACTACTAAAAAATAAACATGACATTGATTTGAATACAATTATTCATAAAAACGAATCACGAACGAGACAAGCAACACGTGGTGAGATTGCTGTTCATGCAACAAGACTGAAAAAGTCAAATGAAAATTATTATATACGTTCTAATACGCTATACAACTACTTTAGCCAAATTGTGGACTTCGAAAATCAAGATTATGACAGCCTGAAAATATCTATAACAAACACGTTTTGGAAATTCTTCAACAGAAATTTTGCAGAAAACAACTTGTGTATGTGGAGAATTCTTTGCTGGTGTGGAAACTGCAACCCACCGGGAAAAATTATGAACTTATAAACGAGGGTTCAAAACCCATGGAGAAATCCTAAAGCCTACACTACTACTACTACTACTACTACTACTACTACTATATCGGGGCAGTTCAGCCCGGGGGGGGGGGGTGAGGACCTCCATGTATTAACATAGGTTATACAGTGTCCGGTCCTCACCCTATGTTTTAACATAGGCTATAGATTTGCCAATGTATTAAGATAGGGAATATGTTTTCCAATGTAATAGGATACCAGGTTTCGGATGGTAAGTTTTTTTTTCGGCGCCCGAATTTCCCATGTATAGAGTTCCCTATGTTTAAGAATTTCATTGTAGGTAATTAGGAACTCATTAAGGAATAGGATTCCTAATGTATTACGATGGTAAGGTTTCAGATTGTAAGATGGTAAAGTTTCAGATGGTAAGTTTCGAAAAATTTTTGGCACCGGAGTTTTTTGGAGCTTGATTTTGCCAATTTTCCAGATTGTAAATGTTTTCTTAATCAAAAACAACATACTGTTAATCCAAATGTAGCATTTAAAAAGAGTTTTTTCAAAAAAAATTAATTACAGAGAAAATAAATTAATTCACAGCATCGTGTACAATTTTACTACATAATCTCTTACAAATTTAGAGGTTTAGTGTGTATGCCATCACATTCAACTTCCCGTTTAGGGTAAAAATAGCTCAGTCCTTTTTTAGTTTGTTCATAAGTTGCGACTGCATGGTTAATCGTTTTAAATCCTCTATTCGTTGACTTCTAATTCACTGCCTCATCCAGTACTTGTCGATACTTAGCCATCGGTCCATCTTCTAGAGTCTTCTAATGCACGTTTGTTCAGACCTTTACTGCTAAACTTATAATTTTGACTTTTACTATCGTAACAGCAATAGGTTTTACTATACAGGCATAACATTTCGGTGCATGTGAACTCCTCCTTGAACAATCCTGGTTCTCTCTTGTCATGTTTCTTATGTTTAGAACAGCAAGTACGGGTGAGGACCGGACACTGTATAGCCTATGTTAATACATGGAGGTCCTCACCCCCCCCCCCCCCTCCCCGGGGCTGAACTGCCCCGATATATATTACTCAAACAGAACCTGACTAAAATTTGGCTTAGAAGAACTGATGTTTGTCGAAACTATCGAAGATCTTGGGTTTACGGTCTAGCACAATCTAGATTGGAAATATCATATTGACAGGAAAGATTACCAAATGCATCAAAATTTTTTAGGTTTCTATGCCGAAACATTCTCCATTTTCTTTGGCAAGTCAACGAATCAACTTATTACACTACTCACTAATAGTTTCTACTCTTTTGTATGGATCTCCTGTATGGTCGCCTTCGACATCCTCTCTGAAGCAATTAGAAGTTTCATGTGTGTTTTTAAATGGATTTGTTCTGATCATGATTATGTTTCAGCCCTTAAGACCCAGTAGCGAAAAACATTTCCTAGTAACAGTGTCCCAATTATATATTGAAAAATTTCATTTCAGGAATACGCTGTTGTCTAAATACTGCTACGTAACCATATATCTATATTACCTATTTCGCTCTTTTGCGCACACTTTCAACTTGTACTCAGCTACGCTTTTTACTCCGCGAAGATAAAGATCATGTCAGAAAAGTTCTTTCGTGCATGGTCACTTTTCAGCACATTCGGATTTGTTCATTCCAGCCTCAGAAACCGACAGGGAGTAGAAAAATGTGGGAAACTTGTGGACAAATTGGAGAAAAAAATCAGAATGAGGCTCATTTATTTAAAAATATTTCGTTATTACCAGTCATATAATAATGTAGTGCATTTTCTACTAACAAAGACCCAATTATATATTAAAAAACTTCATTTCATTTTTTCTTAACTTAGAGGGGTATAACCGAAAACACCCAACTTGTGTCTGCTTTCGGGTGCTGAATCAGTAATTTCACTTAAATAATTGATTCTTGAAACAGAAGTGTTTTCAATAAAATCAAGGAAAAACAAAAAAATTAAATCAATTGACAATATACAGCAGATTTTTATGCTACCCTGAAATTTTCTACAATGGAATCGGATAATGCCTGTACCGGCAAAACAAATAAAGTCAAATAACGGAGCTAAATGATTATTGAAATCTAATGGATCTAAGGGGGAGCGTGAAATAGAAGGCACGTTAGGTGGTTTTGCTGACGGATAGTGAAGTGTGAAATAGACGGGATAATGGTTAAAAAAAACTCGGTTCCAATCCATACATTATTGTTAAACCTGTCGGTAAAGAGGCGATCAAAGATGTAACTTTTACTGTAGCTTCAATATCAGCGCTCTGCTTCTAAATTTGTAAGTCCTGGCCTCTCTTTCCTACTTTGCATCGCTTTTAACATTAAAAGTTAATATTAAGAGTAATAAAATAGTGAAGACACTTATTTAGGTCAAACTTTTTTATTGTCAGGCAATAGTCTTGAAATATTGATGCACTTAAGTATAATGCACTTTTGGAATTCAAATGAAATTCACCTGCTGAAAGTGACGTAAGTAGCACTCTTCCAATACCAACGTGGAAATGGCGCGAGAAAACGTAAGCGATATCTAGTTTCGAAAACGGAATTTGTTTTTAAGATTTCCCAGCGGAATAAAAACCCTACCATTTGATCCAGTTTTCTCAAGTTGGGTTCAAGTTTTCAAAAAAATGCCGCTGATAAAAAGCTCTGGAAATTCAAAGAGCTTAAAGGGCATCTATTTTCCTTGAAATTCGAAAGTTGAGGTTTTCAAAAAATTCAAGTGTTTTTTAGGTTTACCTGTGTTCATGACTCTTTTCCAATTTTCGATCGCCTATGTTTGCTAGTGACCTGGTCATTGATCTTCCAACGACGTTGTGGGCTTCATTGTGTTGCGGTCCCAAGATCTGACATGTCCGGAAAAATTCCAAAAAAGCTGTCTGGTGGATAACGGACAAAAGTTACCTTAGTCAACTAAAAATGCTGAATTTGTTACCACTCATAATGTTTCTTCAACTAAATGACTTTCTTTGGTTGCTAGAATGAGTGTTGAAACTGAGTCCAATCAAATTTTTTCACAACTAAAAGTGAAATATTGGGAAGAAGTCCCGAGGTTTTTTTTAAGAAGTGAATTGAGAACAGTAAAAGCAAGAGGAAAATTCAGGTTTAGAACTTGTAGAATGATACTCAAGTTGAATGAATTTGTGAATTTCACTAAATTGATGGGCTTGAAAAACATATTTTTGAAGATAATCTGTAATTATGTCAATCTGAACTTTTTACAATTTAACATCTGCTGGGAGCAATCCCATCAGCAGTAACTGTGAATTCTATTCTACTGCAGCAACTTAACTACGCTCAAGCCATCATCTGGACTTTGTTTTAGGTGTTGCCCGACGGGAGTATCTGCTTTACGGTGCTCCTCAACCCTAGTGGTAATTTATCTGACCGTTTGGCCGACATAGATGGATTCGCATCGGTTACATTCTAATTTGCATACCTTTTTGGATTTCAGTTCACTAAAAGAAACTGATTTTATTGACAGCAAAAATGTTTTGAATTTCTGCTTAGTGAACACCATTTGCGCGGCGGTGATATCCCGCACTTTCTTTGCAAACAGCTCAGTGCGGTTACCTCGATTTTGAATCATCAGCATAGGATAATCTGCTATTAGAAGACATCTGTTAGTCACCCTTGCTACTGATGTTTTTATTCTCCCTCAAGAGGCTCAAGGGGTTTTCGAGGGCACAAGACAACGTACACCGGAAGACACGGCGAAAAGTTCTTTAATCACTCTTTTTCTACTGAAGGGGACAATATTATTTTATTAATCTAGAAACGCAAGATTTTCCGATGCATTTGTTGTTTAAATAGTGTACTGTAAGTGAACATAAATTCTGTTGGCGTCTTGAAGCACTTTCTCAGGGTTACCTTTGATTGTCCTCACTAAATCGTCAACATAGCGGACGAAAAGTCATTTCTTGCGGTTCTACCTCATTTTCGCTAATCAGCATCTGATTTATTTCCGCCCTTAATGTAATATCAGTTCAAGCATCCCTCACACTCTACCTCTTTTGACCTATAGCTAACTTTTTTTTGTTGCATTTCTTTTTAATTTTTTTGTGGGTGCAATCAAATAAGGAATTTCCAGTTTCAGTGCATGTTCATACTCAATGAGCCAAAGATTTGCTAAAAAACGGCCAGATAGGCGCCCATGGCTAATCCATCTTCTTGAATAAACCAAGTTTCATTGCACCTAATATGAACCAGGCTGACGCGCAATATTTACTAATTTGTTCATATTCTTCCCGTCATTGTCGGTAGTTTTTCCTGGTCTTAAAACAATCCAACCGCTTTATCAATTGGTTCCTTGAGTAGAACATACGTGTATTAACGTTTAACAGCAAGAGAAATTTTTTTGTCATTGGACTCCAAGTTAGTATTTTCTATGATCCTACTGGCACCCAATGAGTTTGTTTCAATAATGGACCCCTCGAGACCTTCTAGACATTTAACTAGATTCCTGTTAAAATTATCTTAAGAACTTCCAGGCAGTGATAGGACCAGTCTCAGTGGTGTGTCATCTTTGTGTTTTTTGGCCAAGCCATAAATTCTGGCGGGTTGTCCACCTGTTGACCCAAAGCTATTGTAGGGATTTTTACTAATTCCGTCTTTTTTTTCATGGCCAGTAGTTCTTTATTGATATCTTTTGCAATCTTCAAGATTATTGAGTCAGTCATTGCTTTCCTTTCACTGAATTGAGTCGAATCATGCAACGCCACGTTTTGTTTCATAAGTTGTTTTCCTAATTACATAGAAACCTTCTCCTTTTCAAATGGCACTTCCACTCACCGATTTCCCTTCAGATATATCCTGGCCTTTTCTTTGACCTTGTGCGATAGTCTGTTTCAACCGTTTACTGTAGGCTCATAAAGAGTTACCCCAGGGACTTTCCGAGGTTGGAGATCTGAAACGAAGGTTTCGATATCAGCAAGAAAAACTGTCCCATGAGTTTATCCATGACCGGATGTTTAGGCGCCAATGAAAAAGTTTGCGGACTTCATTGTGGTAACTATGTTATCGATGGTTGCCACGGATATCTCACTTATCTGACCTATTGGTCGGTGGTGCCTTTCAGCCAATTTTTCGAGCTTCTTTTGTTGTCTTACTTTACCTACCATAGTTGTCTTTCTTCCTCTAAGTGTTGCGTATCTAGCTACCGAAGGCCATAAATCGCTTTTGTGGCCGAAGGTGTTTTTCGCTTTTGTCCGAGATCTGCTTATCTCTGTTCTGAGAATTTTATTTTGAAAAAAGTAGACCGCTTGGTCAGAAAAAGAAAACAGGTATTGTCATTTCCCAAACAATTGCTAAAAAACTTTACGAGTTGACGGCAAAAGATAAATTTGACATAACCAGAGGCGTAATCCTGAAATAGTTTCCAGTGTTTTTCGTTTTAAAGTCCATATCAACATTGGAGTTAGGGGCAAATCTGTACTCACTACTGCAGGCCCCGAGTAATAAAACTCACGTTAAACAAACGTTAACAAAAACTCACGTTAAAAGTTAAACAAAAAAGAACTCTAACCCACCCTCCTCCTTGAAGCCTTCTTTTCTCCTGGTGACGGACTTCTTCGTATTAGATCGAAGTTTAGAACCGCTGGCAGGTTGGCCTTCTTTTTGATTTCAGTTTTCAGTACTCAGCAGCTCTCAAATTTTAGCTACTAATATTTTAGCAGCTCTCGTGCCGCTTTCCTCTCCTTTTGTGATATCAAAATTTTCGTGATGGGTATTACCAGAGCTCTCGAGCTGATCAGTGACTCTTGATGTCAGGTATGCCACTTCCCCGACAATAAATAAGTGCGTTGATTCTTTGCTTCTTTTATATTCCAAGTAAATGCTCGATAGAGCAGGCTCGGTAGTGAATTGTTCGGTGGCTGGCAATCTTATTGCTGATCAGGTCGTACCAAACCTGGTTGTCCCAACTGAGAAGCCCTGCTGAGTAGGTTTGATAATGTGTTCTGAGTGTTGACTGTGTTTGGGTTTAAAGGTAGACCCGGAATCGCAGATACTGAGTCAGGAAGGGCTTTTTTCCCTCGTCGCTTAAGTAATCCAGACTGTGATAAAGAGCTGGCAGCATAAATGATGAACATTTTTACTCTTCATGATAGAAAGTTGGCAAGAACTACAATGAAGAAAAATGTTAAAACAATGAAATTTAGTATATCTTTTGGTAGATTATAACATTATATTGGCTTGTCGCCTCTGAGTGTCAAAAAAATTACATTTATGCAGATCGATTTGGTTAAAATTGTATATCGAACAAACGTTTTCGCACATCTTTAGTGCATCTTCAGGTTTAAAAATCCAACAAATATATAAAGAATGATCAATACTCATAATAATGTGAATCTCTTTATTATTCACAAAAATAAATCATCAAATTGTTACAACATCTTTTGTGCAATCAAGTTTCAGTTCCAGCCGAAGTTATTCTGAGTGTTTTTTCTTCAGTTCGTATAAACATAAGGGTTGGGAGCAAAACTGTACTCATTGTTATTCAGGCCACGACGAATAAATTTCGTGACATAAAGCGAAACAATCAAGTCAAACCCACCCTCTCAATTGAAGACTCCTCCAGTTTTCTCGACACTGTCCACAAGTCTTCTTCTTTGTGTTAGGTCGAAGTTTAGATAGAACCGCTGTGAGTTTGTTCTTATTCTTGAGTACAATTCTCAGCGGGTTCAGTTCCAAGTCGGTATCTTGACCAAATTTCTGGTTGCCCGTCAGCAGCTCTGGTTCCGCTTTCCTCTTCTTCTTGTATATCAAAAACTTCGTGATTGGTGTTAACAGAACCACCGAGCTGATCAGGTGACTCTTGATGTCAGGTATGCTACTTCTCTGATAATAAATTTAGCTCTTTTAATATTCCAAGAAAACTTTCAATAGAGCAGGCTCGGTAATTATTCGAACTTTGGCTGCCATTCGTATTGCTTATCAAGTCTTGCTACACATCTGCTTGTCTGAGGATTCACGGTGTTTGGGTGTAAGGATAGACCCGGAATAGCAGATATCTGGGGCAGGAATTGCTTTTTTTTCTCGTCGTTTAATTTTTGCAGACTAGGATGGAGAGAGCTGGCAGCATAAATACTGAATATTTGGACTCTACATGATAGAAAAGAGTTTGAACTGAAAAAAAATGTTGAAACAATAAATATTACGATCTCTTATGGGTACACTTTAATTGTATATTAGCTTTTCGCCTTTGGGTTTTAGAAAAATTACATTTTTACATTATACCTTAAAAATCTAACTCATTTTTTGGTCAAAAATCATTAAAATTGTCAAATCCATTATTCATAAAAATAGTTTTTTAAATTTTGAATTAATATCTATTATGCAATCAACTTCAAAGTTTCCCGCCAAAATTTTTCTGATTGTTTTGGTTGTTGTTCCTAATTTATTAAGTTCAAATTTTTGGTTAGCTTTTTAATTTTACAACATGTCAGTTTTTAAATATTTTTTGATATTTAAGCCACATTTTTTAATTTTGGAACTATAGCTTCAATGTCTATTTGGAATCATAGCTTCAAACCATAGCTTATTTGGAACCATAGCTTCAATATATGACTGTATTCTAGCCAGGGTGACCACTTGGTCTGTAATTACAGACCGGTCTGTAAAGTCTGTAAAAAGTCTGTTTGTTTTACATTGGTCTGTATTTTATTGCTGGGCAAAGTTTTCATTGACATTCTGCTTTAATCAGGGTTCCTACCAATGTTAAATATGTTTCAGATATGCCATGTGTCTTCTCTCAGCAGATGCGAGAAAAATACCGATGGGCTGCGGCTGTGCCCGGTCGGCCGGAACAGGCAAAGTGCTCGTTAGACGGGAAGTTGATCAGTGTGCGCAATGGTGCGATTCAGTTGGGGCAACATGAGAAGCAGAAAATCCATATCGATGCTGCAGCGGCGCTTCCTAGACAACCTTCTATTCGAAACTCGCTGGTCTCCGCTGTTGACGACGACTCAGGGCGGTTGAGAGCCACATTTTACCACGTTGTTCGAATTGCTTTGGATGGTGGCTCGTTTCGAAGCAGTGACTGTGTCCCGAAAGCGTTCTTTGTATTCGGTGATGTTTCCAGATTCCCGTTTTGCCAAAATTTGTTGTGGGCGAACCAAGGCGCGATATTTGCTTGTTCACGCACTGGCACCATTCGCCCGTTCCGAGGTCATTGATATGTTGAAAGGGAATTTATACGGAATACACGTGGATGAAAGCAGTTATCACAACAAAGTGAGATTGGAATTTTTGGTCGTTCATTTCGACCACTCAAACGAACGTAGACCGCGGTACTTGTCAACCATTGAGCTAAACGTTCAGTTTGATATTAACGAGTTTTTATCTTCGCCATCGAACACCCAGTCATTGCAGTCGCTGAGGTTGGTAGACTCGAATTCCCTCTACGAAGCAACTCTCTCTGTGCTGGACAAATTTAAACTGGAACTTATCAATTTTGCGTACATTATGACAGATAACTGCAGTGTCATGCGTGGTAAGCTATCTGGCTATATCACAAAAATGACAGAAATTGCCCCAAATATGTTGTCACTTGAAGGATGTGGATGTTCAAACTCCTTTATTGGGTTTATACGGTTGCCTTGGGAAAATGTTGGAACTATTCATGAAACTACTCAACAGACTTGGCCATTCTCTCATTCTTTCTCCAGCAGGTTATGTTTCAAATTTGTATGACACTAAAACCGGAAAGCCCCTAAGATTTCCTAACAAATCATCCGCGCTCCATATCACGGAATACGAACATGTACAAGTTGCTCTGGATCAACTATCCGAATATGATCTTAAAGCCATACAACTGCTCTGGTCACAGTACAATGAGCAACAGCTCCATCGACTTCTTGACCGATTTTCGCCGTTTCTTCTTTCTCCGATCGTTCGCAGATGCTATATTATATATGAAACGCAGAGTTCCGACAAGTATATCAGAGTTCTGGGTAACCTATGCAAGTACGTGCATTGCAACGGAGTCAAAGCATTAGATGAGCTTGCTAGTGTTCGTCTGGAACACACCACTGAAGCTTCCCTTGACGCCATGTTTACTCAGTCTCTCCTTTCAACCTCTCCCACTCTTCGCCGTCTCGTGCAATCAATAAAAATAGTTATTCCTCATAACATCATTGTCGAAGCCGGATTTTCGAAAATGAAATTTAGCGAGGGCGTTTTTCTACCAGGAACTGGCGCTGATCTTTACGACAGTCTAAGATTTGTTTCTGATTTCTTCGACAGAGAGTCCTTTGAGAAATACATTCCGTCCCAAATTCTTCTGAATCAGATGTCTGCAGCAAGCCATCTTTATAAGGAATCTGAGAAGCAGTGCATGAAAGAGGAAGACAAATTGAAAGTGAAAAGCAACGAGTTGCATCGGCAAATTGTTATTTACCAACGGAGATCGTCAAAAGTCCTCAAGCGCGAACTGTCAGAAACAGAAAAAGAATTGCCAGAAGCCGAAAAAGTCCTTCAAAATATCAAGGAGAAGAAAGAGCGACTCCAAAACGAACAAAGGTGAATTAATTCCCGATCAGATGACATTTCAGCGAAGATTGTAAACGTGATCTTGAAATAATCATTTTGTTCTTTTTTGTTGTAATTTAAACTATCATTCGAAATAAATTTTTTGTGGAATACTAGTTTTTGCTGCGTATTCAGGCTAGTCTGTATTTTTTCACGCCCGAAGTGGTCACCCTGATTCTAGCCTAGGTTACTGCTGTCTGTAACTTGTAACAAAGTTTTCGGACAATGTCCTATCCTTATGGAATAAAAGGGAATAAAACGTATTTCACTATGTTTTTTCTTCGTTCGAAGTCATCGTTGCTAATTCTTCAGCTTCATGCTGTTTTAATCTTATACGTGTTGCGTTGCTTGTGAAGTGCAATGCAGTTTTGCCTCTTTAACCTTCGAGAATATTTGAAGACGAATTTATGAGCGTAATGAGTCTGTAGTTTCTGACTGATTGTTTGTCTACGTTTTTTGCTAGGGTTTTATATTAATTAGTTGCTCAAATAAGTGACTAAGTAAGATGTAGTTTTTTGGCAGTGGCATTGATTCAACGTGTTGACGTATACTGAAAAAATCATAGAACTTAATCGTATAATCCGACCATCGTATAACGTCTAAGCGTACATTTTGGATTCCGTATATAAATGTATGTATAAAGTCGCTCAACGTTTTGTTTTGCTGCTCGATCATTTTGATAACATGAGCTGCTCCTAATATCAATCAGTCTTACAGTATTCAATGGAAAAACCCTTGTCTCACAAAAAAGCGAATTATCGTTTTCGTATAGTTGTATAATTAATCTTATAAATGTGATTTCTATATTCTCATATAGCATAAGGTTTTTTCGTATAATTTGTGTATCGTATAACGTGTACAAAACACAGGTTTTGAACAAATGTTCAAGTGAGAAGAAGGTTCTCGACGCAAGTTGCTTTGAATGCAAAATGTCTAGCCCGCCCGATTTTTTGTACATCACTTCAGATCGAGGCAGTCTTGAGCTTCTTTAATATCCGTTTTGTAGAAATCACTCTTGCTATTTTCAGTATCATAAGCTATCACGGCAGAAATGGGGTTTCCTTGATGTTACTCGCTAGTTCCTCCCTTTCAAGCTTGTTAGTTTTTCCTTATTTAGTGCCACATCTGAGCGCTGAGCTTCAGTTGCAAGGGAGTTGGTCAAATTGATGTCAGTCGAGGAATTGTCTCCCTCCTTGCTGATTTTTATAGGAGCGAAAAGCCTGTCAATTCTAATGGCTTCACTCATTTCATTGTCATTCATGCGGTTATAGACAGTACTTTCAAAGACGATACCTCTCTTAATAAGATATAGGGTAAAGCTGATATTAATTTCTCTTGACTTGCTTGTCCTATTAAATCAGTGAAAATATCATTTGGAGTACTATAAGGACTTTTTACTGGTGCACTGTAAATGCATTATGCATAGGAGTCGACATTTGTGTTCAAATAAGTCGAGTAGTACCATTACAGTGTCCATTTACTTGATAAGGGGATCGATCGATTCTGGAGTATTTTTGTTATAAGCTAGGGTATTGCAATCGGGTACTAGACTTTTTTCAGTAAATAATTTTGTTCACAGGACTCTTCTGGACTAATCCCTAGTGGTACCTTGTTTCATAATATATTCAATTTTCTTAGCCTTCTGGGTCAAATTAGCCTGGAGGTAACGAGTACGACTGGGACGGCAAAGGTTCTGGTTTCGAATCTGACCAGGACTTTTTATGAATTTTTTAAACGGAAAATATTCTGTTTCAGATAACATTGTCGGCCATTTATTTGTCTGCTTATCTGTTGTTGGCTTAGTTGTCAGATGTTGGAATCGTTTTATTTTTGCGGAGCGCATTTTTCTTTTATGTTGCTTTTAGTGTATGATTTACTCCTACAATTTGTAACCTTGATTTCGTAGTTCCTTCTATTTTTTTGTTTGGCTTGAAAACTTTCTTCGGCCTAAGTTCTTTCCGCCTAATTTTTATCAGCTTAATGGTCTAAATTTGGGTAATTTCAAAGGAATTA
Source organism: Symsagittifera roscoffensis (assembly GCF_963678635.1). Classification (NCBI taxonomy): domain Eukaryota; kingdom Metazoa; phylum Xenacoelomorpha; order Acoela; family Convolutidae; genus Symsagittifera; species Symsagittifera roscoffensis. The sequence continues at coordinate 25,942,255 of NC_087071.1, read as the reverse complement.
CAATTGTAACACTCCATTCCGCACTGTCCAAGTTGGTTGTACGCTTACCACTCGGTTTGTTGAAATTTATTTTTTTTTGTTGCCGAAAATTTATTCAAAAACTTCTACTGATTTTCATAAAAGGGATATCAATGGAAAAACTGGCTTCTTCTCTGTGTGCCTGCATACTTCCTCAGTCTTTTTTTATACCTCACTCATTTGTCTACAGCCTCAGAAAAGTCGATGGGCGAATATTTGACCCATTTTTTTCGTGTTCTCGAAAACTACCTCTCTCAAATCTGAGTTTTTGGTTTCAATGAATAAAATGGTTTTGAAAAGTTTCCCTGAATAAGCGGCTGCGCCTTCATTTTTTTTACAGATAAAGTTTTTGCGCTCGGAATAGTCAAATTTTTTATTTTTTGTTAGTTTTTAAAGTTTTTTCGAATTTTCTCGAAAACTACCCTGCCAAATCTATCTGAGATTTTGGGTTCAGTCGAAATTGCGGCAGTTCAGATCCGGAAGAATTGGGTTCTTCCCGCGAAGCACAGAGTTGACGATATCTGTGCTCTTCGTTAGGCAGGTTTATTTTCGGTATTGCATTTCATGAATAAAAAACCAAGATTTAACTTTTTGAATTTAAAAGGCACTTAGTTGGCGTTGTTCTGATAAATACTGAAATGTTTTATGATCAAATTAGTAGTTATTATCTTTTTTTCTTATAATAACTACTAACTCATTTTTTTGCTGAAAGTTTTAAGGTATTTCTCGGTATTTCTGTTAAATAGATCGTTACCGTTTTAAGTTAAATATTCAATTTTCGGAATAAATATCAAAGACGCATCAGAAGTAAAATAAAGTATAAGAGATGATTTTTTTTGTAGGAAAAGTTCAAGTAAGACAGTCAGAAATAGAATGTTATGAACATATTTACATAACTGTTCAACAGTCAAAAAGAGAAAATAAAGAAAAAGTCTACTTATAGTTCAGAGTGCGTGAAACTGGAATGGATATGAATCAGAATGGAAATTATGACGTATTTAGGAAATCAACACCATGGAAATATGTTTTTGTTTTTTTTTAGAAATAGTTTCAACCACCTGAGTGACGCAGTGAGACTGGCGCTCCTGTACAAAAGAGGAGGCATCTATATCGACTCGGATGTAATATCAATGAGACGGATAGATTTGAACTCACACTACTTTGCAAGAGCTAGTGGGGGCATGTTCAGTGAGTTGGTTTTTGTCTTCTGTTAATTTTATACCTTGATTGTCATTGCTGGCTGTGTCTCGTTTTGTGCAGCTTGTTTCTTTTTGTAGCCATTAATTGAGTGACACTTTTCCAATTGCTGCTAGGCAGATAAGACGACCGGACATTTAAACGACATTTTAAATGATCTGTTGGAATTTAACCTGTTTATATTTCTCGGAAATACAATTGAAGAATGTGTAGCGTCATCATAAAGCTCACAGTTGTCGTCTGTTGATCGGAATCGGACACTTTTCCAACTATCTGTTGTGGTCATTGTTTAAGAGTTGTGTTTACGCCTATAAAGCGGAAGGTTGTAAACTCTATTTTCAAAGGTTGAAGTGTGTTTTTCAGGTTTTTTTTGAGGCATGTTTTCTATTCTAGGCCTCCTCGTTGGTTGTGTACAAAGAGGAGCTTAGCCCTTGTGAAAAAAGGTATCGGAACGCTAACATTTTATTTATAAAATGATGTTTAACACTTCATTACAACATGATTTTATTTAGATTATTTACTTCAGCCAACCTTTGTTTTTCTAAAATGTCTAGAATTATTATTTTTCGAATTGTTAAGGTTCTGATTTGTTGTCAAATTTGAGATGTTTTCAAATGCTTTTGTATGTAATATGAAGCTTTGTTCCAATGAAAAATGTTGACCGTAAAATTGTATTTGTTTTGGATCTTTATTTATTATCTCACTCATTTTAGGCTCATCAGTGCTCAAATCAGACACAGCGAATGAGCGGCTACTCTATACTGCAATGAGAAAAGGCGTCTCTGGTTACAACTCGTACTATTATGGATCTATGTTCAAGTCATTCCACCAGGCGGCAACCAAGTACTGCAGACAATGGAGACCAATGATGCCATCTGAAAAGAGGACGGATCCAGGTTCTTCTAAGATAGATTGGTCCTTGGAAATCGGAATTGTGAAACAAGCAAGTCGTTCTTAGCGTGAAATAAAAAAGATATCATTTTTGATGCAGGTGTCGAGTTAAAACGAATATTTTTATCCGCTAAAATGTGTTATCGAGAAGCATATATAAAAGAGTTCAGACATAATATCTGTTGGCTTTTGATGACCTTTTGATGAGCTCCTTAGCATCCCTGATGTTATGATATTCGAGGTCTAGAATTTGCATAAGAAGGATCCCCGCGCTCAAAATAAAGAGGCCTTTCAGTGATTGATTATTCACACTAGCTAAATATTGCACTGTTTCGCGAATGGCCTTGAATAAAGACAATGATGATATCGTTTTCAGGGACCAGTCTATCAGAGTTGTACCTGAATCCAGGCAGAGTAGATGTTTGTGTTTCGGATAGAAAATGGAAGATTTACGGTGTGTATAGTTTTTTCTCGTCATTATTTCAGAACAATAAAGCATAAATATATATTAGTGTTTTCATTGTTTCTACGAATCAAACGATTGTTTTTCATTGTTAACATTCTTGGTACGCTTTTCAGAGTTGGTTACATCTAAGAAAGATAAAGATTAAAGTTGGAGAGTTTCATCAGGAAATTTTCATCGTATAAACATCTTGAAATGCAAAGTGCGTTAATGCAATATCTTTTTTTTCTCTGACATTGCCGTGGAAATAATCGGTCGCTATTTCGGTTTTCATGAGTACCTGTCTGTTGGTTATTTTTTTCGCGAGATGAAACATCTGCCAGCTTCTTTAGCCCTTAATGCAGGATGTTGATACTCAGCCTTATGATTCTCACGTGATTTTGATCTTACTTTGGATATTTCACAAAAAGCATGAAAATATGCATGAAGTTTATAACTTGAGGGTAATCAATAAAAACAAAGATATCTAAAAGTGGCGTGATTCGACCAAATACCTTTCAACAGATTCAAGTGTCGTGATTTTCTAGTCATATGATTTTAATTGTCGTTTGCGTCAACTATTGTTCATGGTTTGAGCTGAAAAGAGTGGCGTGACTTTTATATTTAGATGCGTATGTACATATTTGCCATATTTGATATTCAATTTTTTCATAAATTATGTTAGTATTGTTTTGTTAAAATGTTTGCTGTGATGAAAAACGTCAATGCAGTCGTATTTTCTGTTGTGCTTTAATGATTCTTGGTTTAAATGTCCATAGTTTTTTTCTCATTCGCTTCGTGATTTTTTCTGTGTGAACAATGTGCTGTCGTAGCATCAAATTTTGCAGTCAGATTTTGCAGGCAGACAGATGATATAAATGTACGGCGTTCTTTTTTTCGTTCATTTCGAGTTAGGCTTTGTGAGATTAACGCCAGAGTCGAATGGAACGATAAACATTTTTCTTTTTTGTTACTTTTAGTGTATGATTTACTTCTGCTGCGGGTAATTTTACTAACCTTGAGTTCGTATGTTTTTTTTTGTTAGCTTAAAAATTTTAATCGGACCAACAATATTTCTGCCTGTTTTTTATCGGCTCAGTGACCTAATTATGTGTCCCTTTAAGGCAAGCACAATTTTAGGCCCTCACTTGAACTTTTAAGGTAGTCGTATTTTACCACTCGGTTTTTTCGAAATTTCTTTTTTTTTAAAGTTTTTTACTTTTGTATTTTTCGGCTAATAGGTTTTGGCTTGTGATATATCGGCTTAGAGGCCTCTTTTTGGGTCGTTTGATGAGCAAAAAGGTTTTACGTAAACTTTTTGATGGTAGATTGAAATTTTTTTTTGTTGGAGTTTTGAGTTGCTGTAAAAAAGCAATGTTTTTTCGGCGCAAAGTGCGTTTGCTCAAGAGTGGCTTTGTAAGTTTTTTTTTCGATGCTTATGTTACATTCAATTGCTTTACTTCTTGGCATATTTTCTTGAAAGGGATTTTTTTGAAGACAAAATTAAGAAAAATGGAGGAAAGTTTTTGGTAGAGCAATTTTCTAACTGGTAGTTTTTTTCTATGGCTTTTATCTCCATTTCTGCCGGTCATGCTATGTATTTGATGTATCGCAAAGAAAGCGAAGCGTTGCCTCGCATGTTTATGAAAAATTTATAAAGGTGACAGAGTTTCAGTTCCAAGATTTCGGATTTTTTTTTCAATGTTTATTATTTTTTGAATTTTCGATTTGTCGCTTTATCTGCAAGTAGTGATATTCCGATAGTCTGTTGGAGTTTAGAATTCCTAATGATTGAAACAGTATATGAAATTCAAACAGATTTAGATTGCCATCGATTATTTTTGGTTATATTCGTTTTTCTACAAAGAATAGTAATCTATTCATGGCATGACTGGAGCATAGTTTTTATATATAGTTGATAATCATTAGATGTTTTCTAGTCATATGATATTATTTGGTTTGTAAATCGTTTTTGTTCACTCATTGAGGTCTACAGAGTGGCGTGACTCTTGCGATTGATATTTGACGTTTTGGTTTAAATTATTTCACCTTTTATACTTGTTATAAGAGCGTTTTTATGGACTCTGGTAAACCGTAAAGTTAATTGTATTCTAAACTGTCGGTAGATTTTTTGATCCCCTGATAGCTTCAGTCACATGATTTGCTGTCGTCCGTGCCGAAGTTGATGAGTGCTCATAACGCTCTTGGTGTTAGCTAATGGTCATATGATTTTGGTAGTTTGCATAAATGGCTTGTTCGATCGTACGTCTTTAAAAGTGGCGTGAGTCTTAGTTTTAGATAGCTTCTTAAATAAGTATTTGCGTTGATTTGGCTTTTTTTGTGTTTGGCGTTTTTGAGCATTGATTGTATAAGTTAACCATTTTAAGCGAAAGTTGTTATAAGTTTGCAAATAATGATGACCTCCATGATTATATCAAGCCGAGTAAAAATTTAATTTTTCGGAATTTGACGTGGAGTCAATTCTGCAACGAGCAATAGCAGTTGTAATGATTTGCTTCGCTTATGCGAAATGTTTGAGCAAAGTTTTTTTCCTAAAATGAAAAAGAAAACAGACTAGAATTGAATTTTGTCGAAGAAGCTCAATTTAATTTGACCGATTTTGATGAAATGAAAATGTACCATTTGAATTTCTACGATTCCGAGTTTTTATGTAGGTCACCCATAAGTAACCAGTTTGGAAAACCTTAAGTTCCCAAACGAGAAGATCTCAGTCGATAAGATACCATTCCAAAAGATACCTCGTTCTAAAATTGCCCACGACATAAGAATTGAAAATGAAGCGGTTAATCGATCAAAGTAAAAACAAGCGTCGGTTAAAATCAAAGAAACAACAAACTTTTGCTGCACAAGTTTCGAACATAAATGACCTTGCTAATCACTTGGCCTTCAAATTGAAACTCAATCGAAACAGCGTAGACTACAAATTAACTTGAAAAGGGTTTACAATTAATCAAAATCCTGTGCTAGCCGAAAATTGCCAGATTTTTCAAACAACTGAAGTGGGTACAAAATTGAAATTCTTTGTTTTGACAGTTTTTTTCGCTAGACGCAATACAACCCCAACCTAGCGTCCCATAAAAAGGGCAATTGCTCTGGGATTAACTTGATAGAGACAGCAATTTCCAATGCGAGTCGTAGTATTGCGTTTCAGCGTTCTCCTGGAGGGTGCAAGGAGACGTCTATACAAAGATGATCAAACAAATTTAAATTTAGAAATTAGGAAAAAACTAAATTTAATAGGTTAAATGAGCAAGCGAACGGATATAAGACAATGTGTTAGAGTCTGTGAATGAACCAGTTATATGTTGAACTTTTTTCATTCAGATCATGGTACTTTTTCTGGGATAAGTTGATAGTACCGCTGGATGCCTTCAAATTATTGAATTTTTGATTAAAGGAATCCAGTTGATTTTTTTTCAAGAAAATTGAAAGTTGGTTGCTTTCAAACTAAGCGGTTACACGTAGATGTCACCCTTAAACTTCATTTGTTTTTTGGGCTAGACCACACTCAGCATTTTGATAATGGTTCCATAAAGAACTAGGAAAGATTGTTTTTCGGCAAATCAAATCCCCTTTAATGTATGTTTTTTTGGAAAGAAGCCGTGAGCTCGTCTAATGTTTCGAGTCGCTTTGTGAAATATCTAGTTTAGTGACCACGCTGCATATTCGTCAATTACTAGGTCGAACCCAATTTCTACTTTTGACTCCGGCACAAAACTAAGAGCAGGAATCATATGAAGCGCTAAGACTAACTCGCTGTTTGATTCGTAAATCTTTTGAAGGCCTAATTTGGATTCTTTCTGCGTAAAGCTCTGACAGAGGTGAAAATAACATCCCTTAATGTCAGTTTGGTAATGAGACGCAAAACAACTAACGCAGCAGTTTCAAAGTCGATGAAAATTCTTTCCGGGTCACGTCACCGATAAGCAATTGAGATGTGATTTGGCATCTTGTAGGTTAAGCATTTATTGCTGAACAGAGCGTAGACGCAAGATGGATAAAACCCGTCAATCTGAATGTGCACAGTGTAGAGCTGGTAAACCTGACTGGGGCAAATTTTGAAAGTGCTGTCTACAAGCCAGGTTCTGTTGTACAATTTAAGCGCATTGAGGTTCTCAATGTCGCCATAAATCAATATGCGTTCCGTATCTTTTTTGCTGTCGAAAATACAAAATTGCTTGAAACGATCCGGTGTATCGAAATGACGGTCGTCTGTGGCAATAGTGGCCTGGGATGTCGTTTGGTTACTACTGTTTGGATTTCGCGTTATCGCCGACCGGGAAGGAAAAGACAGTTGGGTCCTGCACCAATTGAAAACTAGATGCGATGATCTGGCTGTTTACTGGATCCAGTTGATTTCTAACTGTCTCCTTCATTCGCTGACGATTTGTCGAGCTTCTGAGCGTCCTGCGTTGAGATCGTGACTATGCTCGCTGCTGTTTGGGATTATATCGGTCCCAAAAGTGATTTAAGTTTTCGGGCGCTTATATGATCTCCATTTGCTGCAGCGCCAGTGTATTGTTGTCTTTGCATCGCGTTCCTTATGAAATTAATAGCCGTCAAGAATAATAAGTTTTGGCCTTTTTTGTGAGGTTTCCAAAGTATTGACTATTCAATGAGTTAATGAGTGAGATAATGAATGCAGAGTTTACTTTTTCAATGGAGTTGTTCTAATTCAATGCCCTATTATTATTAAATTAAGCACATGCTGGCAGTTTGTTAGTTCAAAAAAAATGAGTCCAGTTTGAATTTGGTTATGTTAGACTTGCGTTGTTCATTAATAGCGCGAACCTAATTGAGATATCCTTACTCTAGATTTATTTCTGATTGCTTTTTGAACATGGCTTTCGTTCATCTTTCATGGGATCTTTCTATTTTGCTTGGGATCTTATGGTATGTTATCTTTTGTCCTGACACCGTTCTTACATTTAATCAAAGTTCGGCTCTTTCTCTTAGGCTTATTTTAATGTTATAATCGCTGTTGAGAAAAATGGGGTTAAGCTACACAGTTTTTAGCTGGCCCTCTTTTTGTTTCAGACCGCAATTCCAATTTGAGTTTCAATTATCGAATTGTGTTTAATATTGGTTAACTGAATCCATTTTTTTGTACTATTGATTTCTTTCTAATATTGACTACTAAATTATTACAAATCTGATTGAGTTAAACTTTTCGTTTTAAGCTGACTACACCTGGATCTGTAGAAATTATTCTACCATAATTGAACTGTACCTGTTTCCTTATTTACACAAGCAGAGCTTGTGTGGTAGTATGAACTCTCTTTTTTCCCAAGCTAAGTCGCAGATGTTAGTGTTCATTTTGGAAATGTTTTTTTTTATTGCAGTGTGTGCATAAGATCAATAACCAGCCATTAAGTAGAGCCAATGCTGACGATTTTAACACTTACTGTTATATTACACATAGCACTTCGATCAACCGTTAAATCCATCACCGTTAAATCGAAAACCGTCATTTTCTGAAAAATCCATATCTTCTCCATCTTAATAATTGGGGGGGGGGGGGGGGGGGGGGGGGTTGATCCTAGCACTTTAGTTTCACGTTATCATGGATCTGGAGCGTAGAGGTAGGGAAGGAGACCCGCAACAAAAAAAGAGGGTTCGAACCTGGGCAGGTTCGGATGTTTTAATGAACTTTTTCGTATACTAGTTAAAATGCGTCGGTTCTGTAAATTGAGGCATTTTAGTTGGTAAATTGCTTTGTTCAGATTGACTATACTGCTAATGCGTCATAATTGGCTTGCGTCACTTAGCAATTACGTAGACTCATAATTGGCGTGCGTCACTTAAGAAGTTATGTAGACTCAAAGTTATACTTTTTCAGCTTTTCGCATATTTTGCTTTTGTATGCGAATTGCAACTTTACCTGTGTTTTATACATGTAATCAGGGGCGGATCTAAGATTTTCTCGAGGGGGTTGGATTTTCAATAAAACTTCGAGTTTTTTGTCGACTTTTTTTTAGGTCGACCGAATTGATTTTTCGAACTCTCCCAAAGCACTTTTTTGTCTCTGTTTTGGCCAAAATTTCTGCGCCGCAGGCAAAATTTTGAAAAAAAAACAGGCCAACAAAGGCGTCTTTTTTTTGGAAAATTTTGACCAAAAATTGCGGTTTTTCGGCGCGCACTCCCCCCTCAAAATTAGTATATATTGGCGCCTAAGGCGCCTTAAGAAAATTTTTAGGGTTCATAGCCAAAAAAGGATATTGGAAAATAGTACAAAAGGGGGACCCTTTGGTTCGGCAAACTGTCGAATCCCTGAGGGGGTGGGGAGCGCTCCACTGGTTAATTTGGTTAATCCCCGCTCCACTGGTTCATTTGGTTTAGCGTTAAATTGGTAATTTTAACTTAGATGTCAAGTTGGAAGAAGTGCAAGTGATCCTATGGGTAAAGATGCTGTTGATGTTTTAGGTCACAAAAGTGGAGCGCTCTGTCAACATTACGCTTCCATTGCCGAAAGAAATGAGGATAAAATCAAAAAAGACTTAGAAGAACTTGGAAAAGAAAACTGCTCAATGTTTCACTACATGGAAACATACCACGGAAGAAGAAAATCAAGTTTGTCAAAGGAAACAAACAGTCTTTTAAACAAAATTAGGAAAAATTTTTGTCCAATAACTTACAATACATTGTACTGATGTTTCAATATATCGTATCATAATTATCACAAGTTATCCACATAATTTGGAAGTAATGAGTTAAATAGATCTTTTCAGTGATAGACGTAGTTTTTCCAGAAAGAAGTGAATTTTCAATCAAGTTCATGATTTTTTGCTTGCCCCTATCTAGTGTCGCATAACCGAAACTTTTTAAGACGAAGTAACTCTTTTGAAGAAAAAAACAAGACATAGTACTCCATTAAATGAAGATCAATTTTTAGCCTTTACATTGATTAGTTTTTATGGACAAAATCTTAGATTTTGTTTCTAATTGACGTCTTCAATTCTTTGTTCACTACTTTCATATCGGAAAAAAGATAAAATTAAATTAGATATTGCTCGAGGTATTTAAAATTTTAAGTACAATTTTGTTTTGTTAATCATAAAAAAAAGTATGGCGAAAAGTTTGAAAAATTCGAAGGCAGTCGACCACTTAAAGTTTTGCTCTTAATCGAGCAACTATCTGGTCTTTTTATACCAGAATGATCAAAATTGCTTAAAAGGGAGATGTGCTTAAGTTCTATTCAGTGGCGTGCGCATAAATTTTTCTAAGAGGGGTTTTTTTAAATTTTTTTTAGGTCGACCAATTTGATTTACCGAGTTCTCCGAAAATTCTATAGGGACCCTATTATGTCAAATTTTTCAAGAAACAATCCAAAAATGGCGTTTTAAAGAACTTTTTGGAAAAATTTGACTAAAAAATGCGTTTTTTGGCGCGCGCGCATCCCTCAAAGTTAGTTATATTGGCGACCAAGGCGCTTTAAAATTTTTTTACAGTTGGTCCGTCAAAATTGATGTCTTTTAGTTATAGCAAAGGGAGGACACTTTGGAAAAATTTGACAACCAGAGCTGAGGTTGAGGGGGGATCGTGTCTGTACCGATAGTTAACTGTAAAGTAAAAACGAAAGAAAAAAAATACAGAAGTAACAAAAAAATTCCTGCAATTGTTAACCAGGGTCACAACAATGTTTCTCCATAGAGAGCTGAATGACGTGTATGCTGGTGTTTTCACTTGTGGATAAATTGTCTTAATACCAAAGAAAAGGAATAAAACTCAGTGTTTAAAAGTCGACCACTGTTTAATCAAGGTAATGGGCAACGAACGATCACTTGGCCGCTGACCAATTGGCAAAGTATGAGGAAATCGGCTGTTTGGCCGTTTTCTATAAAAAAGTTTGCTTTTATTAGCAGAAAAAATGCCTTGATAATTACATAAAAATAAGGGGGACGCCCTTGTAGCCAAATTTATTCCGCAGAAAATAATATTGCGACCACAGGATTTTTTGTAGCAAAATAAGAAAATACCAAGTGAATGGACGAATCAAGGCCGTATGGCAGTAGCAGATTTAGGGGGGGGGGGAGCGGACGCCCCCCCCCTCAGGGATTCGACCCCCTGCCGACCCAAACGGTTCCGCTTTGTACTATTTTGAGATATCCAGTTTTGGCTGACTGACCTCAAAATTTTTCAAAAGGTGCCTTTGGCGCCAATCTATACTAATTTTGAGGGGGGAGCGCGCGCCGAAAAAAACGCAATTTTTTGGTCGAATTTTTCCAAAAAGTGCCTAAAAACGCTTTTTTGGCTTTTTTCAAAAATTTGTCTGCGGTGCGAAAAATTTGGTCAAATTAGGGTCTTTATAGTGGTTTCGAAGAGCTCAGAACATCAGTTTGGTCGACCTAAAAAAAGTCGACCAAATTTTCAAAAAAATTTTGAAAATCAAACTTGATAAATTCCTAGATCCGCGCCTGCCGTATGGTACGTTTTAGCGACCTATCTTAAGTATTCAAGAGCCATATGAAAGCCCCAATCGCTGTTTTGCTGATTCTAAAACTGTATCAGTCTTTAAAATAGGGTCTGAAGTTTGGATACTCAAACAAAACTCATGAAGTGGCGATGAAGTGTTGTCTTTTTTTGAGGTCCAACATTTTTGTTTCTCATATGTACTAAATAAATTTTAAGGTATCTAATGTAATCCGCGGGCCAGTGCCACTGATTTTTTTTCTCGTTTGTTTTTTGCAATGATAGCAATGGGCAGATATTTCAGGCACAGCAACAACCGGACATAAAAAATAGGACATAAAATAATTTGAGCGAAGTATTTTCATCTCAATATTTTTATTTTGAGCTAAAATTGATTTGAAAAACAAAAACAATTTTTTAGCAAATTATTTGTTGAAGCTCCAATTACGACTCAGAGGCGCCTAACATCATATTTCGCTCGACGTTTAATTGCGCTCTATTTAAATTAGAAAAAAAAAATACATCCAAAATTGTCGTAAGGGAACTTTCGATGTTCCATGAACTTGTCTCTAGTTTGTGACCTTGTTCCAATATTAACGTTTCAATATGAATGGTCGCAGCCTAAATGATATCTCATTAGAAACTTCAGTTGCTTGATTTCTGAATCTGAGAATCAGAATATTGGATTCACAGATTAAGTTTGTACCAGATTAAAAAGTGAAATGAGCATTGAAAAGTTTAACACGATTTTTTAAAAAAAATAAGAGGAGTGCAGGCTATCAGGTGCGGTGTGCTAGATCTGTTAAATCTCTTCAGGCTACGAAGCTAATATTGAGCCTTAAAACAAACAATTTGAATGGTGTAATCTGTGTGGCTTAAGCACCGCTCGGTGTTTGGGATGATTAATTTTGTTGCCGCTGCAAAAAAGAAGTGAGTCTCTGCGTTAGTTTTGCATCGGACATATCATAAAATACCACCAATGATTGTAAAAAAAATGCAAAAATGATTCAGTTATGCATGCCAAGAAGAATTTTGAAAAAGAATTTCAAATCTTAGTTGAATTTTTGTACAGTTTGCTATCGGATAAATTAAGTAAACTAATTTGAAAAAAGTGAAAGTGTCTGATAACATATCTTTTTGTTAAGGTCTGAACTGTTTTTGTGTGTAAGGCATAAAAAGCCATTTATACTGTACAGTCATTATTAGTGACGTTTCCATTGGTCTATTGTTTCTCAACTTGGATGAATTGATGTTATTCGAGAATTAAAAACCCTATTAAAAACTAAGACGATGACTCAAAGCAGTTAATTACAAATAATTATTAATAGGCTTAAAAAAAAACAAAGTTTGTTATCCAAACGTCTTGAGCTACTTGGTGAATTAGTAATAAGTGATTTTGTTAGTTTTAAGTGATTCCGTTATGATTTCTCCGCTTACTCAGTTCTCGATTTGAAATTAAAGCTCAAAATTTTGAAAATGGCCGAGTGTCCAGACGTTTTACAAACGGCCAGCTGCTTGATGAAAAATATCAAGCTGTTTTGTAAATTTTCGAAGCGCTCACCAATCATCGAGTTTATGACCATTTTTGGCAATCCATTTCTTTAATCAAAATGACCAAATTCATTTAGTAATTTGCTGTTTCTGGACAACAGTAGTCATTGTTTTGACCAATTGAATAAAAAAAATTTCTTCAATCACGACAGTTTATTCTCAATTTGCCGTAGTTGGCTTTTCATCATCGGATATAGAATTTTTTATCTCGGTCTGAAATTTACAGGTAATTTAATCCTTTTTATTTGCATTGGGATTTAGTTAATGATTTTGAAACTAACTTAAGCCCGTATTTTCCGTGTGGATGTCAAAAAAGTCCCCATAGTGCAAATAATTTCTTTAAACCCTCCGTCACTGAGCAAAAAATCTTCCCTGGAAAACTTTCGCCAGCTTAGTTTTAGATTTTAGCATAGATTGGACGATAATGTTATAAATCACTGCTTGGGCAGGTTCACAGAATGACTGACTTCGACATGACACTGTTTGCGGGATCCGCCATCGCACAGGGTGCGGGCAAACTGAGTAATATAGACGAATGGTGTCCGACTACGAAAGAGAGGCGCTGGCTCCTCATTGCAGGGTCCAGCCACTCCCCTGATGCTGTCACTCTGTCAGAAAAAGGAGAGAGGGAAGCGAGAAGTGTTGCACAGGGTGGGTAGAGATTAATAAGTTATAACAACTTGATGATAATAGTGTAAGTTTTATCATGACGGTTTGCATCCAGTTTTTGTAGACTAATAACGGCTGAGCTGTGCGTATAACAGAAATGAGCTTGCTGAGTGACAAATCATCTTGATCTGTTCCATATGCCCTGACATGGCCGAAAATTATAATTCGAAGTTATGTCGTGGTCAAAGTGTTATTTCGCTCAGAGCTGAATGTTAAAAGTATCCTTATTTTTAACATTCAGCTCTGAGCGAAATAACACTTTGACCACGACATAACTCTATTTTCAAGTTGGATGTACAAATATTCTATAAAATAGTTCGAATATTCTTTAAGCATCAGCATGAAAGACGGCATAAGATCGTAGTACCTGTCGTAAGACGTCCTTTCGAGCAATCAACGGAATTCTTTCTTTACCATTATTGAACCTCAATAATTCCTAAAGTTGTAATTGTTCTCCATAAATCAACGGTATTAATGTTTTCCTCAATCTCAATTCGAATTAAACTTGTTTCACCACTGACGTTTTTGTTAACATTAATTGCTTCACTTTGGTTACATTTGGCATTTTTGTTTATAGGCGAGAGAAGAAGTACCTTTCTGAAAGGAGTGAGCAATGATTTTGTCAACATGGAACGCGCAGTTGGCCACACCCTAAAAAACAAAATCCAGAACCTCGAAATGGAAAAACGAGAAGTGGAAAATCACATAAAGAAATTCTTTGCCTTCTGCAAAACGAACAAGTTCAAACCGATGCTGTACTACAGCGGTCACGGTGAACTGCCAACTGGGAATTGGTGTTTCTCTGACGGGGTAGTTGGAATTGAGGAAATTCTGGAATGGATGCCAGCTGGCATGACTCCGCCTACTATCGTCAGTGATGCCTGTTTTAGTGGAACATGGTCTCATTTTTGCACTCAGAAGCAAATTGAAGGATTCGATTGTCTTTCTGCAACTCAAGATTATCAAGCTGCATACGACCAAGGGGGTGAATTTAAATTATTTTTAATATCTTCCATGTGAAGTAAAATTAAGTTGCTCATTTTTCTTTCTATTGATAAATAATGACAATTTTTGATGAAAAAGATGTATTAACTCAACCTGGTGTTCGTTCATTTTAGATAAAGGAGGAGAGTTGACACTCTACATAACGGGTCACGGGGACCTACTGCCTGATGGAAGACCAACAACATATCCACTGTACAGCAGAGGGACAGACGTGGATTTCAGAGACCAAAAGAAATACAATAAAGTTACTTACATTGATTTTGTCAAATATCACACATTCAATGACAACAACATTCTTCTTTACCAATGTGTGGACGACAACCACGTGATTGCCGTGTTTGGTTCGTATGCAAAATATAAGAACAAGAAGAAAGCTTTTTGGTGCAGTGCAAATTATGAAGAGTTTACGAAAGAGATGAAAACACACAAAAAGTCGGGCAAGTTTATTTTCTCTATCGCAGCAGATCAATACACTGGTAAAATATACACTTACACGATGGAGGGTCATGGTAATTTCCAGACAATGCTGACTTCAGATAGCCCAAAAGATTTAGAGTCTGAAGATCTTTCAATAACAGACTGTTTTGCTCTGAACTCCAAGTATTATTTTGTACTGACAGCCGGAGTAGAAGAATTCGAAGGCAAGACACAAAAAGTGCTGACTGCAAAGACCAGAGCAGATCTGGAGACTGAGATCCAGAAGTACAAATCAAAGGGCATGATCATTACTTCAGTCTGTATCAATGTTGAGAAAGAAGAGTACCTTATTGTCATGACTGAATCAGACCTTCCTCAGGAACACAAGTGGTTTGCAGAAGAAGGAAAGGAGTGGGATAATTGGAGCAGAGAGATGTATTACAAAAATTATTATTATAAAATACGATTTGTGGATCCATTCGATGATCATGAATTGTGTGTAAGGGTAAAAGACAGCAACCTAACTGCCGCGCCTTCTGTTCCCGCCCATCTCTACAGTTAAATGCAAACTCTCTTGCACATGGCACTCCTCATTCTATCAACAAACTCAATTAAGCCCTCGCACAAACAGATTCTTTCGGTTCTTTTGTTCTAACAGTATTTTTTGTTGAGCTAACATATTATATTTTTGCTGTTTTTAATAAATAAAAGTATTTAGCCGTCTTTGTAATCGATTTTTAATGTTTTTTAACATTTTTAATTTAAAAGACTACCTAATCAGCAGATGTTTTGGCTCTATTGTTTGTAGCAGACATCATTTAGAATGAAATATTATATTAAATATCGCCATGTGCTTCTGTATGTGTATAAATACCGTCACCAGGAACTCGGGCTATGGTAATATAATATATAATATATATAATAAAAGTCATAATTTGAAGTTTACCCAAGGGATATATTAATGATAATGTATGCTTATGGAGCTAAGTTTAACTGTTTAAAACTGTTAATTTTTTTTGGCGGATTTTCAACAAATTGCCATATTTCGAAATTGCCATATTTTGAGGCCGAAATTACGTCAGAATTACTTAACAATTGCATAATAAAACAAACACTGACAATATGCTGTTAAGCTGCATAACAATGTTGACTATAGGCTTATTACAATGGTAAATTTATTGTTGTTTGTTGGTCTACCACCAAACTTTTCAAATGTAAAAAAAAATTACCGCAGAAATTAAAAAGCTGTCATCGGAGTTTTTTTGGTTCCCAAAAAATTGAAATTAACTGATCTTCCATTTACTGTGTTAAATGTTTTCTCTAATTTTTATTTTTACTAAAATCAATTTCAATGGCTGCCAGCAATTTGATTCATATCACAATTTTCAAATCAATAATTTCAAAGTCATTGAGGAAAGTCGAAAGGGATCTTGAGGAAAGTCGAAACTATTTCTCCAAGTAATTTTGTAATTGAAGAAAATTCCAATTATTATTTGTATCAACTAAAAATAGACAATGTCAAATAGTTTTTCTAATTGAAGAAAATTCCAATCATTATTTGTATCATTTAAAAACTGACAATGTCAAATAGTTTTTCTCATTGAAGAATGTTCCAGTAATTTTGTGGAAGCAGTTTTCTCATTGAAAAAAGTTTCAGTGAGGATTGGAATTCAAGTTGAATTAATGTTCCAGTAATTCTATTTGAAGAATTTTCCTTATTGAAAAAAGATCCTGGAAGAAATTTTGTCAGCTAAATGGAAACTATGGCAAAGGCCAAGTGAACAAAGTTTTTAAAAAAAATTCAAAAAAATCCAGTAAACATTTTCAGTTAAAAGTAAACAGCCATTTATTTCTGATGCCTTTAAACAGACTATTGATCAAAAACGTTTTCTATTTCTATCTTACTTCTAGCAAGGGTAGTAGCGGTTTTACGGGTAACTGAACCGACCGACCACGCCCACCAACCCCCCCCCCCCCACCCCGAGTACCCAAATGGTACCTCTTTGGTACTATTTTAAACACTGCACTTTTTAGACAGTTTTTCGCTCAAAAGTGTCCAAAAAGTGCTAAAAACATCCTTTTTGGACTTTTTTCTATTTTTTTAAGTTCGTCAAAAAAATTGGCCAAAACAGTGACTTTTAGTGTTTTGAGAAAGCTCGGAAAATCAATTTGGTTGACCTAAAAAATCTTCGAAAAGTTTGAAAAGCCACCCACCCCCCTGGTCAAGAGAAAATTTTTATTGGATCCGACCATGGGCAAGACGGTGGCTTTTGATGGAAAAACAACTATTTACTAAATGAAAACTTAAACTCAAGTTCAGTATCGAACGTGAGAAAAATTCAAATTTTAAAAAATAATTAAAAAATACTTTTTTCAAGCTTATGATTACATCAATCTCAACTCAACGAAATAAAAAAAACTTGAAAAAGATGATAGAAGATACTAATGAAATCTGTATTGAACACTATCTAAAATAAAAAAAGCGTACAATTTTCATTTCAGTTCACACTTGCGACCTAGCGAAGTGTAATATGTCGGGGCAAAATCGCCCGGGGTGGAGAACTTCAAGTTTTAAGATAGGCTATAGACTATCCGGTTTTCAGCCTATGTATTAACGTAGGGAATAGATTTCCTATGTATTAAGATAGGTTATAGGTTTCAGATGTTAAGTTTTTTCAGCGCTTGAATTTCCCATAGATTGAGATAGTGTAAAAACTCCCCTATCTATTAGGATTAATAAATTAATTTCAGGGTATAAAAGTAGGGAATAGGTTTCCCAATGTATTAATATAGGGCAGGTTTCAGATGGTAAGTTTCGAAAAGAATTCAAACAGTTTTTGGCGCCCGATTTTGCCGATACATCAATGTTTTCAAACGGAATTGTTAAATTGCTTAAGTATTAAGATAAAGAAAAAAAAAGGTATAACTAAATGCGGATGGTAGGTTTCAGATGAGATTTTTTTGTGCAAAGTTTTCAAGTTTTTGAAAAAATCTCAAATTTTCGGAAAAAGTCTCAATTTTTGGTAAAATTTTCAGAAATCTCAAAGTTTTCATTAAATTTTGTCATCTTTTTTCATCTAGTCGTGAAAAACCAATGCTATAATATGTGAAAAAGCGTGAACACGCAACTGATGATTAATTGGTATCATGTTAAGACAATGACACATAGTTTTGATTAAAAAGAAAGAGTTCTTTTTTCACTTTCTGCTTAAAAAATCTATTTTGATCTATCTTAAGTTAGGGTGCGTAATTTATATCGTTATGACTTCTACAAACAACGCTCAGATTGGCTGAACCAATGTTGAAGATTCCGAATTATCGTAAGAATTGTGAAAATTTCCGTGTTTTTCGAACAAGTAGGGAAAAGTGTCTCATATTAGACTCAGCATCTTTATATTTTTTTTTACATCTTTCATATTCGTTCTTAACAAATTTTTATGTCCAGGTAAGTGAAAACTTTAAATACAGAATCTTTCTCATTGATCATTAATAGCAATAAAAATACAAATTTCATGAAAAAATTAGCTTCATGATTTGTCTCTTCCTCGTTTTTTTTTCAATGATTAAAATCAATGCAAACTCTGAAAAAGTTCAAATTTTCAATGAAATAACAAAACCTTATGTTTTATTCAAGTTTCTTTCAGAATTATCTTGGCATCTGAAAATGATAAATTTTGGAAGAATTTTTAGAGAAAGTTTTCATACTCTGCAACTGTTGTTTATTAACATTTATTCAATTTAAGTGAAAATACAATTTTTCTCGAACTCAACAGTTTTTCTGCTTGTCAAACTACACTAGTACTGAGCCGATCTTGGCGAAAGCTAAATATAAGCACAAAAGAAAGCGGTTATAATTCAGCTAAAACTTCTTCATAACTCTTCGTACAGTCTCTTTTGCTTCTACAACATAAAGCAACTCGCTTTTTACGAAGATGTCTTATGTTCTAAGTTATATTCTGCTTTGTGCTTTATACAGAGTCTCGCTAATAAACTCACTTCGCATGAAAACTTAGACAACACCAGGGAATTTAGAGGTAACATAGTATCATCTGAATGAGCAAAATGCTGGAAGATGTTAAATTAGCAGTGAACATCGAATGTCTGATTATTACTTTCAGTTTGGTACAAATATACGTTTAGCAAAAAAAAATTCCCAAATGGAGTAATTATTTAAATACTTTAAATGTTGTCAGCAGAAAGAAGTTTTTTTTTAAAATAGCACTTGATTACAAGCAAATATTTCGCGAAGTTTTTTTTAATCTTGATTTTTGTCGAATTTTTTTGAAGAACCGGTTAAGTTAGAGAAAAAACCTTTCTAAAGTATTCAATAAGAATACATTAGCGCATTGTAGAAATTAGTTTTATGGGTGTATTTTTACGAAACTTTGGTGGCTGAAATAAGAACAAATCTAATGGACATTATCTAAAAACTTTTTTGGCAGACCTTTCTCTGGAGTTTAATAACAGATACAAAAAAGTTTTTGGAATGAAACTTGATTCGAGCTTTCTGCTTTTTCTTAGATCTACGACAGAAAAAAATTTTCTGAAATTTAAGTCGAAAAAGAAACACGGACAGAAAACTGCATCAATTAATAAGTTAAATAAAATAAATCTTAAGCTAGCTTGACACAACATAGTTCTACAGTTCCTTGTAATATTCCAAATGAAAAAAAAATGAGACAAACCAGAGCAAGAAAAATTAATTAACAGAATGTCTCTTTGATTCGCTTCAAGTTAAATGTCATATTATTTGAAAAAAAAAATAATTCAATTTCTGCTAAAAATATCAATTTGCTTCAAAATTTCCAGCAAAACTTTTAATATTTTTACTCTGAAAGAAGTCTACAAAAAAATTCTTTTTTTTTAAAACAAAGTTAAACCAATTTGGACTTTGAGAGCAGATTTTTGATTTTTGCTTCATCTATTGTTTTCCAAAAGAACTATTTTTGCTTGATTTCAACAAAAATATTGGTAATTTACTGGAAAAATGTATCAACAAACCTAATTTTTTTTATCTCGGAGTTGCTTACTTCAAAAGTAAGTATCCTTTAAACAGTTAAATTTTTGTGTTTTTTTTACTTAATCAAAAATTAAAGAACAATTCATTAGCTTAGGCATAATTACCAATAACTTTTAACCTAAATTGAAACAACTCCTTAAAACTCCTGAAATTGAATTTCTAATTTTTTGTGTCGAAAAACTTCATTTTGAATTGTTCTTGGTTTCTGCTCTATCTGCAAAGTTCAGATTGATTCCAATTTGAACGAAAGTGTACTTGGAAAACATAATCATTTGAACGATCGTTTGAAAATCCAAAACCAAATTGGCACCAAAAACTCCATTTGCTAAGAACCTTCAGAAAATTTATGTGACCAGATAACTGTATGTTCTTGTTTTGATATAAACTCTTCAATTTGAAAGGAACTTCCAGTGAATACTTTTGTGAATCCTTTTCTGAAAACATTCAAGGTCCAACAACATTATCCAAAATTTCATCTTTTCTATATCAGTTATCAAAAACATTAAAAAACTATGGTTTCGATACATAGGCCGTCATTAATTAGATTGAAAAAGCGCTGCTTCAAGATCTCAATCGAAAACACTAAGTTAGGATGTTTGTAAAATGCTATTTAGGAAAAACGAATCAATCAGTCGATGTCTTATGATCATCTGGTACTTTCCTTACAATTTTTTAGTAAACAATTTTTCTTTTAATTGCTCAAATTATGTATTAATTTACAGCAAAAATACGTTAACAAACTCCCTGTGAGCAAGCAATCATGGCAATTTTTACTGTAATCTCAACGTTTTTGCAGTTTCTATTCACAACGTACCAAAATACTAGAACTTTACAGATTTCTAGATTTTTTCAGGTAACAATTTTTTTTAAAAAATTTAATTTGCTTTTTTTACTATGTTTCAATATGAATTTTGAAATATTTTTTCTCGTGGAGTGTGTTTGAAGGCTGCGGAGCGTGTTTTATGTCATCTTGAATAACATAATTCTGACAAGAGTAAAGCTTTTCATTGAAATATCGTTCAGTTCCTCCTTGCTCCATGTATGAAAATTACGATTTGGTTACATCAAAACTGCGCAGGTCTTTCGATGCATTTTTACATGTGTAATATCTACCACACTCAAGACATGCAACGTTTTTTGTTTACGTTCATAAACAAAATCTCAAAATGATAAAGATTTTTTGACGTGTGTAACATCTACCGCAACACAAGGCATGCATCTTTTTTGTTTCTCTGCAGTGACAAAAGTTCAATAAAAAGTGAAATAAAGATAACTTTAGAAAAATATTGCGAACAAATGAGAGATAGAAATTTCCAAAACGTTTAGCACGAGT
This sequence comes from Symsagittifera roscoffensis, assembly GCF_963678635.1. NCBI lineage: Eukaryota > Metazoa > Xenacoelomorpha > Acoela > Convolutidae > Symsagittifera > Symsagittifera roscoffensis. Next base: position 25,921,282 of record NC_087071.1, on the reverse strand, counting down.
TTCACACTAAGTTTGAATACTCACAAAAAATAAACACAATTAGTTAAAACAAATATGCAAGTTTCTTGACAAGTTGTCTTATAAGGGCTAGGAAAATTAGAATGATTTAATCCTACTTGGCGCAGGTGAAATGAAAATCATCCAATCAGAGTAGGGTTCTTGTAATTAGGGAATTATCGAAAATTTTGATATCAACCATTCAGAATCTAGCTTCCTTTATTGTGAAAGAACTTGAGAACAATTGGGAGACAGAAAGTCCCAAAACTTTTAGTAGGAGTTACACCCTAACTTTGAATGGTCACAAAAAGTGAACAAAAGTAGGTAAAAACAATAATGCAAGTTTCTTGACCAATTGTCCTATAACGTGAAAGAAAATCAGAATAGATTTCATCCTCTTTGGCGCAGTTGAAATCAAAATCATCCAATCAGAATAGAGCTCTTTTTATCAAGGAACTATCAAATATTTTGATGTCAACCAATCAGAATCTAGTTTTAGTAACCGTGAAAGTTTCAAAAGCTTTGATACCATCCAATCAAAATCGAACTTTAATTATCATGGAGTTTTCAAAAGTTTTGATATCAACAATTCAGAATCTAGCTTTGCTTATCATATATCTTCCATAAGAACTAATTTTGCTTGTTTTCAACAAAAATATCGACAATTTATTGAAAAAATTTATAGATTAATCGATTGTTTTTGTCTCACAGTTGCTTACTTTGAAAGAAAGTATCCTTAAAACATCCAATTTTTTGTTTATTTTTAGTTTATTCACCACAAAATATCAGGAACTCCATTGCATTAAAATTTGAACTGCCAAAATTTGTTTTCAAGCTAGATTTTTTCTTAATTTACTACTTATAACCTAAATTGAAGCAAAATTATCTCAAAACTTTTAGAGCCTCAAATAGAAAATCTAATTTGTTTTGTTAAAAAACTTCAACTTGAATCTTTGTTAGTTTCTGTTCATTCTGCCAATTTCAGATTAATTTCAATTTGAACAAAAATCGACTTGAAAAACTGTATTTTTTCAACGATCGTTGAAAAATTCAAAGCAAAGTTGGATTCAAAGTTCCATTTCATAGAATTCCTCAGAAAGCTATTCTTGACCAGATAACTGTATGTTCTTGTTTCAAGCTTAACTCTTAAATTTGAAGTGAATTATCAAAGAAAGTTTATGTATATCAGTATCTGAAAACGTTCAACGTCTAACAAAATTGACCAAATTTTCAACGTTTTTCAGTCAATTATCATAAGCAGTAAAAAATCATGATTTCAATACATAGGCCACCAATCATCTGGTTGAAATTGCGCTATTTTATGAACTGAATCAAAAACACTAAACTGAGAAGTTCATAAAGCGATAGCTAGCAAAAATGAAATCAATTAACCAATTATTTACACGTTTTTAACAATTGGACACTTGAGAACTCCGCTGTTTTTACGATGTTTCGATGCATTTTGACGTGTGTAACATCTACCGCACACAAGGCATGCATCTTTTTTGTTTCTCTGCAGTGACAAAATTTCAATAAAAAGTGAAATAAAGATAACTTTAGAAAAATATTGCGAACAAATGAGAGATAGAAATTTCCAAAACGTTTAGCACGAGTTTCACACTAAGTTTGAATACTCACAAAAAATAAACACAATTAGTTAAAACAAATATGCAAGTTTCTTGACAAGTTGTCTTATTAGGGCTAGGAAAATTAGAATGATTTAATCCTACTTGGCGCAGGTGAAATGAAAATCATCCAATCAGAGTAGGGTTCTTGTAATAAGGGAATTATCGAAAATTTTGATATCAACCATTCAGAATCTAGCTTCCTTTATTGTGAAATTTTCGAAATTTTTGAAACCTGTAAATCAGAATCGAGCTTTACTTTTCGTGTGTTTTTCAGAATTTTGTTATCTATAATTCAAAGTTTAATTTTAGATATCATATTTCTTGCGTAATAACAATTTTTGCTTGATTTCAACATAAAATTTTTGATAATTCAGTGGAAAAATATATCAATTAACCGACTTTTTTGCTTCGTATTTCCTTACTTCGAAAAAAAAGCATCCTTAAAACATCTGAATTTTCGTGTAATTTTAACTTTTTTATCAAAAAAACAGGAACTCCAATGTATTGCCATAACTACCAATGAATGTCTAAGTTGATGCAAAATGATCTCAAAACTCCCGGAGACTTAAACTGAAATTCTACTTTGATTTGTCAAAAAAGTTCAACTTGAGTCTTTCTTAATATCTGCTCAATCTACCAATTTCAGATTGATTCCAAATTGAACAAAAATTGACTTATAAAACTGTATCATTCCAACGATCGTTTAAGACTCCAAAGCAGAGTTGACAGCGAAAACTCCTTTTCATAGGAATCTTCAGAAAGCAACTTCCGACCCGATAACCTTATGTTCTTGTTTTCAGATTAACTCTTCACTTTGAAAGGAAGTTCCAGTGCAAACTTAAGTATATCTGTATCTGGAAACGTTCAAGTCCAAAAAAATTGTCCAAATTTTCATCTTTTCAATGTCAGCTTTAAAAAAAAAACTTAAAAATCACAATTTCGCCACCATTTATCTGCTTTAAAATGCGCTACTTTATGAACTCAATCAAAAACACTAAGGTGGGAAAATTATAAATTGATAGTTTGGCAAAACAAATCATTTAGTTGATGTTTTATAATCATCAAGTAATTTTTTTTACAATTTCCAACAAATACGTTTCAATTTATTAGTTCGAATTATGTATTCTTAGAGCAAACTTGAACTAACAAATTCCCCATAAGCAAGCCACCATTGCAATTCTCACTGTAGATTAAAAAATTTTGGATCGATTTTCATTGAGAAATTTTTAGTAAATTGAGTCCGACTATCACTCGAATTGGTTTTATCATCAATCAAAAATTTTGAACGAAAGCAATAGAAAACGATTGAAAAAGCGTTGAATTTAGGCCATAGTGTTTATTAGAAAAGTTGGTAATCAAAACTTATCAAAATGCTGAAACTTTATGAAAAATGTACAGATTTCTAGGTTTTTTAGGTAACAACTTTTATTTGAAAGATTTATTTGCTATGTTTACTGTGTTCTAATATGAATTTGGAAATGGAATTTTTCGTGAAGTGTGTTAGAAGGCTGTTGAGCTTGTTTTCCATCATCTTGAATAACCTTATTTTGACAAGAATTTTGCGTTTTCTTGAATTGATTATTCAGTTCCTTCTTGCTATATGTTTTACAGTTACGATTTGGACACTTTGAAACTCCGCAGGTTTTACGATGTTTTGATCCATTTTGACGTGAGTAACATCTACCACATTCAAGACAAGCCTTTTGTTTTATTTCTGTTAAGTGACAAAATCTCGTTAAAAAGAATGAGATAAAGTTAGGAAGAATTTGAGAACAAATGGGAGAGAGAAAGTTCCAAATTTTTTAGCAGGAGTTCTACATTAATTTTGAATGGTCACAAAAAATGAACCAAACAAAAAAAATTATGCAAACTTTTTGACCAATTCTCTTATCAGATGAAGGAAAATCAGAATGTATTTCATGCTATTTGGCGCAGCTAAAATGGAAATCATTCAATCAGAAAAGAGCTCCTCTTAGGAAAGAATTATCACATTTTTTGATTTCACATATTCAGAATCTAGCTTTAATTTTTGTGAAAATTACAAAAATTTTGATACCAACCAACCAAAACCGAGCTTTCCTTGTCATAGATTTTTCAAAAGTTCTGATATCAGCAATTCAGAATCTAGCTTTTTTTATCATATAATTATGGATAGATTGAGATTGTTTCTGTTCAGTTATTTCTGTTCATTTTTTTGTTCTGATCAGTTATTTCTGTTCTTTTGGAATTTCACAATAGTTTGAGTCCGATTTTCACTCTGACAGTTGGGACACTTGAAAACTCCGCTGGTTTTACGATGTTTCGATACGTATCAAGTAATCTTCAGAATTTTTATCAAGCATAAGAAGTATTTTTGCTTGATTTTAACGAAAATTTTGATATTTTACTGATAAAAATTTATCAACTAACCAATTTTTTTTCGTCTCGGAGTTGCTTACTTCGAAGGAAAGTATCCTTGAAACATCTAAATCTTCGTGTTTTTTTCCCATCAAAAACTAACAGGAACTCGAAGGCATCCAAGCAAATCTAAATTAACAAGTTTCTTGTGAGCAAGCCACCTTTGCAATTCTCACTGTAGATCAAAAACTTTTGGATCGATTTTCATTTGAAATTTCACAATAGTTTGAGCCCGATTTTTACTCTGACAGTTTGGACACTTGAAAACTCCGCAGGTCTTACAATGTTTCGATGCATTTCGACGTGTGTAACATCTACCGCACACAAGACATGCTTTTTTTTATTTCTGTTCAGTTATTTCAGTTCATTTTTTTGTTCTGATCAGTTATTTCTGTTCTTTTGGAATTTCACAATAGTTTGAGTCCGATTTTCACTCTGACAGTTGGGACACTTGAAAACTCCGCAGGTTTTACGATGTTTCGATGCGTTTCGTCGTGTGTAACATCTACCGCACACAAGACATGCAATGTTTTTATTTCTGTTCAGTGACCAAATCTCAATGAGAATGAAATAGAGATAAACTTAGAAAGATATTGAGAACAAATGAAACATAGAAATTCTCAAAACTTCTAGCACGAGTTTTACACTATTTTTGATTGCTCACAAAAAATGAAAAAAATCAGATAAAACAAATATGCAAGTTTTTTGACCAATTGTCTTTTAAGGGCTAGGAAAATTAGAATGATTTCATCCTACTTGGCGCATGTGAAATGAAAATCATCCAATCAGAACAGATTTTTTAAGATCAAGGAGTTATCGAAAATTTCGATATCAATCTTTCACAATTAGGCTTCACTTATCGTGAAAATTTCACAAATTTTAAAACCAGTCAATCAGAATCGACCTGTCCGTGTCATGTGTTTGTCAAAGTTTTGATATCAATTATTCAAAGTCTAGCTTTAGTTATTATATTTTTTCCATAATAACAATTTTTGCTTGACTTTAAAAAAAGTTTTGATAATTTAGTGTAGAAATGTATCAAGTAACCGAAATTTTTTTTCTATTGGATTTGCTTACTTTGAAACGAAATATCCTTAAAACATTTGACTTTTCGTTTGATTTTGCTTTTTCCATCAAAAACAGGAACTTCAATGCCTTACACATAATCACCAATAATTGTCGGTTTTCAAGCTGGATTTTTTCTGAATCTTTTTTATATAACCTAAGTGGAAGCAAACTGATCTCAAAACTCCCGGAGACTTAAACTGAAATTCTACTTTATTTTGTCAAAAAAATTCAATTTGAGTCTTTCTTAATATCTGCTCAATCTACCAATTTCAGATTGATTCCAAATTGAACAAAATTTGACTTATAAAACTCTATCATTTCAACAATCGTTTAAAACTCCAAAGCAAAGTTGACAGCAAAAACTCCATTTCATAAGAACCTTCAGAAAGCAACTTCTGACCCGATAACCTTATTTTCTTGTTTTCAGATTAACTCTTCAGTTTGAAAGGAAGTTCCAGTGCAAACTTAAGTATATCTTTATCTGGAAACGTTCAAGTCCAAAAAAATTGTCCAAATTTTCATCTTTTCAATGTCAGGTTTAAAAAAAACTGTGAAAAATCCTGATTTCGCCACCATTTATCTGCTTGAAAATGCGCTACTTTATAAATTCAATCAAAAACACTAAACTGGGAAGTTTATAAATTGATAGCTTGGCAAAACAAATCAATTAGTTGATGTTTTATAATCATCAAGTAGTTTTTTTTTTCACAATTTCCAACAAATACATTTCTATTTATTAGTTCGAGTTATGTATTCTTAGAGCGAACTTGAACTAACAAATTCCCATAAGCAAGCCACCATTGCATTTCTCACTGTAGAATAAAAAATTTTGGATCGATTTTCATTGAGAAATTCACAGTAAATTGAGTCCGACTATCACTCGAATTGGTTTTATCATCAATCAAAAACTTTGAACGAAAGCAATAGAAAACGATTGAAAAAGCGTTGAATTTAGGCCATAATGTTTATTAGAAAAGTTCTTAATCAAAACTTATCAAAATGCTGAAACTTTATGAAAAATGTACAGATTTCTAGGTTTTTTAGGTAACAACTTTTATTTGAAAGATTTTTTTGCTATGTTTACCGTGTTCTAATATGAATTTGGAAATGGAATTTTTCGTGAAGCGTGTTAGAAGGCTGTTGAGCTTGTTTTCCATCATCTTGAATAACCTTATTTTGACAAGAATTTTGCGTTTTCTTGAATTGATTATTCAGTTCCTTCTTGCTATATGTTTGACAGTTACGATTTGGACACTTTGAAGCTCCGCAGGTTTTACGATGTTTTGATCCATTTTGACGTGAGTAACATCTACCACACTCAAGACAAGCCTTTTGTTTTATTTCTGTTAAGTGACAAAATCTCGTTAAAAAGAATGAGATAAAGTCAGGAAGAATTTGAGAACAAATGGGAGAGAGAAAGTTCCAAAATTTTTAGCAGGAAATTCTCAAAACTTCTAGCACGAGTTTTGCACTATTTTTGATTGCTCACAAAAAATAAAAAAAATCAGATAAAACAAATATGCAAGTTTTTTGACCAATTGTCTTTTAAGGGCTAGGAAAATTAGAATGATTTCATCCTACTTGGCGCATGTGAAATGAAAATTATCCAATCAGAACAGATTTTTTAAGATCAAGGCGTTATCGAAAATTTTGATATCAATCTTTCACAATTAGGCTTCACTTATTGTGAAAATTTCACAAATTTTAAAACCAGTCAATCAGAATCGACCTGTCCTTGTCATGTGTTTGTCATAGTTTTGATATCAATAATTCAAAGTCTAGCTTTAGTTATCATATTTTTTCCATTATAACAATTTTTGCTTGACTTTAAAAAAGTTTTGATAATTTAGTGTAGAAATGTATCAAGTAACCGAAATTTTTTTTCTATTGGATTTGCTTACTTTGAAACGAAATATCCTTAAAACATTTGACTTTTCGTTTGATTTTACTTTTTCCATCAAAAAACAGGAACTTCAATGCCTTACACATTATCACCAATAATTGTCGGTTCTCAAGCTGGATTTTTTCTTAATCTTTTTTATTTAACCTAAGTGGAAGCAAACTGATCTCAAAACTCCCGGAGACTTCAACTGAAATTATACTTTATTTTGTTAAAAAAATTCAATTTGAGTCTTTCTTAATATCTGCTCAATCTACCAATTTCAGATTGATTCCAAATTGAACAAAATTTGACTTATAAAACTCTATCATTTCAACGATCGTTTAAAACTCCAAAGCAAAGTTGACAGCAAAAACTCCATTTCATAAGAAATAAGAACCTTCAGAAAGCAACTTCCGACCCGATAACCTTATGTTCTTGTTTTCAGATTAACTCTTCACTTTGAAAGGAAGTTCCAGTGCAAACTTAAGTATATCTGTATCTGGAAACGTTCAAGTCCAAAAAAACTGTCCAAATTTTCATCTTTTTAATGTCAGGTTTAAAAAAAACTGTGAAAAATCCTGATTTCGCCACCATTTATCTGCTTGAAAATGCGCTACTTTATAAATTCAATCAAAAACACTAAACTGGGAAGTTTATAAATTGATAGCTTGGCAAAACAAATCAATTAGTTGATGTTTTATAATCATCAAGTAGTTTTTTTTTTCACAATTTCCAACAAATACATTTCTATTTATTAGTTCGAGTTATGTATTCTTAGAGCGAACTTGAACTAACAAATTCCCATAAGCAAGCCACCATTGCATTTCTCACTGTAGAATAAAAAATTTTGGATCGATTTTCATTGAGAAATTCACAGTAAATTGAGTCCGACTATCACTCGAATTGGTTTTATCATCAATCAAAAACTTTGAACGAAAGCAATAGAAAACGATTGAAAAAGCGTTGAATTTAGGCCATAATGCTTATTAGAAAAGTTCTTAATCAAAACTTATCAAAATGCTGAAACTTTATGAAAAATGTACAGATTTCTAGGTTTTTTAGGTAACAACTTTTATTTGAAAGATTTTTTTGCTATGTTTACCGTGTTCTAATATGAATTTGGAAATGGAATTTTTCGTGAAGCGTGTTAGAAGGCTGTTGAGCTTGTTTTCCATCATCTTGAATAACCTTATTTTGACAAGAATTTTGCGTTTTCTTGAATTGATTATTCAGTTCCTTCTTGCTATATGTTTGACAGTTACGATTTGGACACTTTGAAGCTCCGCAGGTTTTACGATGTTTTGATCCATTTTGACGTGAGTAACATCTACCACACTCAAGACAAGCCTTTTGTTTTATTTCTGTTAAGTGACAAAATCTCGTTAAAAAGAATGAGATAAAGTCAGGAAGAATTTGAGAACAAATGGGAGAGAGAAAGTTCCAAAAATTTTAGCAGGAAATTCTCAAAATTTCTAGCACGAGTTTTGCACTGTTTTTGATTGCTCACAAAAAATGAAAAAAATCAGATAAAACAAATATGCAAGTTTTTTGACCAATTGTCTTTTAAGGGCTAGGAAAATTAGAATGATTTCATCCTACTTGGCGCATGTGAAATGAAAATTATCCAATCAGAACAGATTTTTTAAGATCAAGGCGTTATCGAAAATTTTGATATCAATCTTTCACAATTAGGCTTCACTTATTGTGAAAATTTCACAAATTTTAAAACCAGTCAATCAGAATTGACCTGTCCTTGTCATGTGTTTGTCATAGTTTTGATATCAATAATTCAAAGTCTAGCTTTAGTTATCATATTTTTTCCATTATAACAATTTTTGCTTGACTTTAAAAAAGTTTTGATAATTTAGTGTAGAAATGTATCAAGTAACCGAAATTTTTTTTCTATTGGATTTGCTTACTTTGAAACGAAATATCCTTAAAACATTTGACTTTTCGTTTGATTTTACTTTTTCCATCAAAAAACAGGAACTTCAATGCCTTACACATTATCACCAATAATTGTCGGTTCTCAAGCTGGATTTTTTCTTAATCTTTTTTATTTAACCTAAGTGGAAGCAAACTGATCTCAAAACTCCCGGAGACTTCAACTTAAATTATACTTTATTTTGTTAAAAAAATTCAATTTGAGTCTTTCTTAATATCTGCTCAATCTACCAATTTCAGATTGATTCCAAATTGAACAAAATTTGACTTATAAAACTCTATCATTTCAACGATCGTTTAAAACTCCAAAGCAAAGTTGACAGCAAAAACTCCATTTCATAAGAAATAAGAACCTTCAGAAAGCAACTTCCGACCCGATAACCTTATGTTCTTGTTTTCAGATTAACTCTTCACTTTGAAAGGAAGTTCCAGTGCAAACTTAAGTATATCTGTATCTGGAAACGTTCAATTCCAAAAAAACTGTCCAAATTTTCATCTTTTTAATGTCAGGTTTAAAAAAAACTGTGAAAAATCCTGATTTCGCCACTATTTATCTGCTTAAAAATGCGCTACTTTATAAACTCAATCAAAAACACTAAACTGGGAAGTTTATAAATTGATAGCTTGGCAAAACAATTCAATTAGTTGATGTTTTATAATCATCAAATAGTTTTTTTTTACAATTTCCAACAAATACATTTCTATTTATTAGTTCGAGTTATGTATTCTTAGAGCGAACTTGAACTAACAAATTCCCCATAAGCAAGCCACCATTGCAATTCTCACTGTAGATTAAAAAATTTTGGATCGATTTTCATTGAGAAATTTTTAGTAAATTGAGTCCGACTATCACTCGAATTGGTTTTATCATCAATCAAAAATTTTGAACGAAAGCAATAGAAAACGATTGAAAAAGCGTTGAATTTAGGCCATAGTGTTTATTAGAAAAGTTCGTAATCAAAACTTATCAAAATGCTGAAACTTTATGAAAATTGTACAGATTTCTAGGATTTTTAGGTAACAACTTTTATTTGAAAGATTTATTTGCTATGTTTACTGTGTTCTAATATGAATTTGGAAATGCAATTTTTCGTGAAGTGTGTAAGAAGGCTGTTGAGCTTGTTTTCCATCATCTTGAATAACCTTATTTTGACAAGAATTTTGCGTTTTCTTGAATTGATTATTCAGTTCCTTCTTGCTATATGTTTTACAGTTACGATTTGGACACTTTGAAACTCCGCAGGTTTTACGATGTTTTGATCCATTTTGACGTGAGTAACATCTACCACATTCAAGACAAGCCTTTTGTTTTATTTCTGTTAAGTGACAAAATCTCGTTAAAAAGAATGAGATAAAGTTAGGAAGAACTTGAGAACAAATGGGAGAGAGAAAGTTCCAAAATTTTTAGCAGGAGTTCTACATTAATTTTGAATGGTCACAAAAAATGAACCAAACAAACAAAATTTTGCAAACTTTTTGACCAATTCTCTTATCAGATTGGATTCAGAAGGAAAATCAGATTGGATTTCATCCTATTTGGCGCAGCTGAAATGGAAATCATTCAATCAGAAAATAGCTCCTCTTAGCAAGGAATTATCACATTTTTTGATATCAACTATTTAGAATCTAGCTTTCCTTTTTGTGAAAATTACAAAAATTTTGATACCAACGAACCAAAACCGAGCTTTCCTTGTCATAGATTTTTCAAAAATTCTGATATCAGCAATTCAGAATCTAGCTTTTTTAAAATCATATATCTTCCATAAGAAGTATTTTTGCTTGCTTTCAACGAAAATATTGATTATTTACTGATAAAAATGTATCAACTAACCAAATTTTTTTTCGTCTAGGAGTTGCTTACATCGAAGGAAAGTATCCTTGACACATCTAAATCTTCGTAATTTTTTTTTCCATCAAAAACTAACAGGAACTCGAATGCATCCAAGGAAATCTAAATTAACAAGTTTCTTGTAAGCAAGCCAGCTTTGCAATTCTCACTGTAGATCATAAACTTTTGGATCGATTGTCATTTAGAATTTCACAATAGTTTGAGTCCGATTTTCACTCTGACAGTTTGGACACTTGAAAACTCCGCAGGTTTTACGATGTTTCGATGCATTTTGACGTGTGTAACACCTACCGCACACAAGACATGCTTTTTTTTTATTTCTGTTCAGTGACCAAATCTCAATGAAATTGAAATAGAGATAAACTTACAAAGATATTGAGAACAAATGAAAGATAGAAATTCTCAAAACTTTTAGCAAGACTTTCACACTTTTTTGATTGCTCACAAAAAATGAAAAAAAAAAATAGATAAAACAAATATGCAAGTTTTTTGACCAATTGTCTTATAAGGGTTAGTAAAATTAGAATGATTTCATCCTACTTGGCGCATGTGAAATGAAAATCATCCAATCAGAACAGATTTCTTATTTTCAAGGAGTTATCAAAAATTTCGACATCAACCAATCTTAATTAAGTTTCACTTATGGTGAAAATTTCACAAATTTCAAAACCAGTCAATCAGAATCGACCTGTTCTTGTCATTAGTTTTTCAAAGTTTTGATATCAATAATTCAAATTCTAGCTTTAGTTATCATATTTCTTCCATAATAACAATTTTTGCTTGATTTTAACAAAAGTTTTGATAATTTAGTGAAGAAATGTATCAAGTAACCGAAATTTTTTTTGTATTGGATTTGATTACTTTGAAACGAAATATCCTTAAAACATTTGATTTTTTGTTTGATTTTCCTTATTCCATCAAAAAACAGGAACTTCAATGCCTTACACATAATCACCAACAATTGTCGGTTTTCAAGCTGGATTTTTTCTTAATCTATTTTATATAACCTAAGTGGAAGCAAACTGATATCAAAACTCCTGGAGACTTCAACTGAAATTCTACTTTGTTTTGTCAAAAAAGTTCAACTTGAGTCTTTCTTAATATCTGCTCAATCTACCAATTTCAGATTGATGCCAAATTGAACAAAAACTGACCTATAAAACTGTATCATTTCAACGATTGTGTAAGAAGCCAAAGCAAAGTTGACAGTAAAAACTCCATTTGATAAGAACCTTCAGAAAGCAATTTCTGACCAAATAACTTTGTTCTTGTTTTAATTTTAACTCTCGAGTTTGAAAAAATTTCCAGAGCAAATTCAAGTATGTCATTATCTGGAAATGTTCAAGTTCCAACAAAATTGTCCGAATTTTTATCATTTCAATGACAGGATAAACAAAACAGTAAAAAATTACGATTTGTTAGAAATTGTAAAAAAAAATACCTGATGATTATGAAACATTGACTAATTGATTTGTTTTGCCTAGCTATCAAGTTATAAACTTTCCAGTTTATTGTTTTTGATTGAGTTTATAAAGTATTGCATTTTCAAGCAGATAAATGGTGGCATATTTATCTGCTTGAAAATGCAATATTTTATAAACTCAATCAAAAACAATAAACTGGAAATTTATAAGTTGATAGCTAGGCAAAACAAATCAATTAGTTGATGTTTTATAATCATCAAGTATTTTTTTACAATTTTTAAAAAATACATTTCCAATTTTTAGTTCGACTTATGTATTATTAGAGCATACCTAAATTAACAAACTCCCCGTAATCATGACAAAACCGCAATTTTTACTGTAGATTAAAAAACTTGGATCGATTTTCATTGAGAAATTCACAATAAATTGAATCCGTTTTTCACTCGAGTTGGTTTGATCATCAATCAGAAAGTTTGATTGAGAGCAATAAAAAACGATTGAAAAATGCGTTGAATTTAAGCCCTAGTGTTTATTAGAAAAGTTGTTAATCAAAATTTTTCAACATGCTAGAACTTTATGAAATTTGAACAGATTTCTGGATTTCTCGCGTAACAATTTCTCACTAAAATTTTTTTGCCCAGTTCTTTGTTTTATTTTAAATTTGTAGGTGTACCTCCTCGTGAAAGACTGCTGAGCGTGTTTTCCATCATCTTTAATAACATTATTTTGACAAGAACAATGCTGTTTTCTTGAAATGATTATTTATTCCCTCCTTGCTTTATAAATGGAATTTACGATTTGGACACTTCATATTTCCGCAGGTTTTACGATGTTGTGATGCATTTCGACGTGTGTAACATCTACCATACTCATGACATGCAACTTTTTTATTCCTGTTCAGTGACAAATTCTCAATAAAAATTAAATTAAAATATAAACTTCGAACAAACTTGAGAACAAATGGGAGATGTAAAGTTTCATGACATTCAGCTGGAGTTACAGACTAATTTGAATAGTCACCAAAAAAGACAAAAGTAAATAAAACAATTATGCAAATTTCTTGACCAATTGTCTTAGAAGGGCAAGGAAAATTGGAATGGATTTCATCCTATTTGGCGCAGCTGAAATGAAAACCATCCAATCAGAATAGAGCACTTGTTAACAAGGAATTATCAGTTATTTTGATATCAACCATTCAGAATCAAGCTTTATTTATCGTGAAAATTTCAAAAAATATGAAACCAATCAATTAGAATCGAGCTTTACGTATCATGGTTTTTCACAGTTTTGATATCAACCATTAAGAATCTAGCTTTACTTGTCTTGAAAATTTCAAAACTTATGAAAGCAACCAATCAGAATCGAGCTTTACGTATCATGGTTTTTTCGAAGATTCGATATCAACCATTCAGAATCTAGCTTTACTTATCATGGATTTTTCAAAAGTTTTGATATCAACCAATTAGAATCTAGCTTTACTTATCATGGTTTTTCAAAAACTTTGATATTAACCAATCAAAAACGAGCTTTACTTGTCATGGATTTTTGAAAAAATTTAAAATCAATCAATCAGAATCAAGCTTTACTTATCATAAATCTTTCAACAGTTTTAACATGAACCTTTCAGAATCTAGCTTTACTTATCATAGATTGTTTAACAGCTTTGATATCAACCAATCAGAATCAAGCTTTATTTGTCTTGAAAAAGTTTGATGCCAATCAACCAGAACCGAGCCTTACTCATCATAGTTTTTTCAAAAGTTTTGATACCAACCAAACTGAATCAAGCTTTACTTACGTGAAAATTTCGAAAGTTTCGGTATCAACCGATCAAGTTTGAGCTTTGGTTATCACAAACTTTTCAAAAATTTTGATGTCAACCAATCAGAATTAAGCGTACCTTCTTAGTGTAATCTTTTTTGATACTAACTAGCAGAAAAAATTAATCGCAGATGTGATTTCTATCAAATTTTTCAGATTATTAAAAAAGCTGTTGAAGCAGTTTCAAGTTTAACCTTAATGATTCAATAAATTTTTGTGATTTTACTTGTCTTGATTTTTTAAAGGATTCTCCATTTGGTTGTTATTGATTCCTTGATTACTCAATTTGAGTCCAAGTTTGTGATTGAAAACTTTGTTAATCTGTTAATAATGTATTGCATCTGCTTCATCTTTTTACCAAATACAGGTGATCGTGTACTCCAAAAAAGAATGATAGGATCCTTCTATTTCGTCAATTCACCATTTTTTTCTTTAACCAGCTTTCTTCCATGTGTAATTCTTTTATCATCATTCAAGAATAATAGGATCATTCTATTGTCATCATTCTACCAAATTTTTCTAATGTCATCATTCTACTTTTTTATATTTTGAAGATCTTTAGCTTTGAAATCTGATACGTGCCTATTTGAAACCTTAAGCAAGTTTTTGATAGAGAAGTTTCCAAGCTTTGATATAAATTTTATCGAAAAAAATTTATGAATACCGGCAGCAAAATCTTCTCTTTTAAGTTTGTTTCGAATTCTTTTTGAATTTTTTTTTTCAAACATTTTACAATAAGATTTAAAACAAAAATTTAATTTTTCCCTATCTAGTAAATAACATTAATTTTTCCCTTCCTAGCGTCTGACCTGTTTTTTTGAAGTTACTAATCAAAATATCTAATTAAGGGAAAGTATTTAACAGAACCAGATAAATTGAGAAAATTGAAAATCAAATTCCTAATTGTAGTAAATTTTATCCTCAAAACAGATGAAAACAACAGAAGAATTTTAAGTTATTTCTTATGCAAAAACTGGAAAATCAATTGATGTTTGCTAGATGTATTAAGTCATTTTTGATTAGATTATTTGTTACGGCAGAACTTTTCTCAATTATCCAGTCTTCTAAATCTAGATGTTAGAGTTCAGTCAGTAAAAGAACTTTTGAATCAACCTTTTTTTCAATTAAAAAATGTTCAATTCATCACAAGCGTAACTGGGACTTATAATTATCAACAAACATAAAGCCTCTCAGAAATTTGGACAGTTCTTTGAGTTCGTGCGAAGTATAATTGGCATAGGCAAATGGCTTCAAGACTTCGTTCTCCTTTGCAGTGAAGTCTCGAATCTGAATGTAGGATCGTTTGTTCACACTGCATTTCTTGATTCGTATGTTGCAATTTCAAATACTCTAATACAGATGTAGTACTGTCACCCACAGTTAGTTGTTTGCCATATTTGGCTTCATATATAGGTTTGAGTTCAAAGTTTTTAGCATCATGAATAACTGTTTTCCGTATATTTGATATCTTCTCTACTTCTTGCTCACCAAAATAGACCTGCTGGGTTTTTTCGAGTTGTCCGAACGCATTTTTTTTGAATAGTTGGAAGCAGGGTACAAATTGAATATTCTCTTTGCAGGATTTTTGGAACCAAACAACTCTCCCATTTCTTGCTTGATTTTTTGAAAATTCAAGGTGATTGGGACTAGTTTCCTTTCTGGAATATATTTTTGAATAGAAGAGCACACTGATCAGATGAAGAGAAATGAGAGAAATTATTTTAGGATTGAATGAAAAAGGAAGTGAACCGTATGAGTCTTCATGATTTCCATGTTTGCAAGTAGTACCAAATATGGAATGTTTTGTTTTGAAGATTCCATATTTAGAAATTGTGAAGGCGTTACTTCTCCCATTTAAATACACAATTGTC
>NC_087071.1:25839377-25905201 GCF_963678635.1 Symsagittifera roscoffensis | reverse complement strand
AAAAATTAAAACAATTTTTTTGACAAGATGTGGGAAACAATTCAATTTTTTTGACAAACAGTGCAAAAAGTAGTCAGGTTTCCTAATTTCTGAACAAACGTTTTATCGCTAATTTAACTTGATTTCTAAGTGTTTTTTCAATCAATTGCTATTTTTTTTCTGAACTACTCATCTATTCCCTCAGTTAGAAGAAAATTGACAAACAACCGTTAGCAACAATCATTTCATAAGTTTTTAGTCAATGAGCTGTCGAGCAGCAGAAGAGTTCAGGAGGCTCTCTATAAAACTATAAAACTATAAAACGCAGAGCTGGTCGAGACACAATTGCTAGTTTTAGTTATGTTGGGGTGTTTTGAGGCGTCAGTGTTTCAGAGAAACCCTATTCTTCGTCTAAGGCGATGGGGTTTTCGGCTGATCCCATCTCTTCCTCCCAAGGAAAGAGGAAGTCTCCGACTGGTTGAGCAACATTTATAGAGTTAGAAAATTCGGGCTAATTAATTTCAACATGCTTAGACACTTCCTCCATCATTCGCACTGATCCGGTTTGATTTTTTGTGATGGGTTCTTGCATCACATGATATTAGTTAAAATCCCATTGCATCATTTCCAAACTTTGAGCCAGACTTGGATTGGGACGTCCATTTGTGCCAAAAAACTCTATAGACTGTTTCTTGCTCTTGGAATTGTACTATATCAGGCAAAAGTTCTACCGAGAACGAAAGATAGCTGTTTTGCACTTATCAGATCATTTTGAGTAACGCGTGGGTTAAACCAATCTGAATAGTTTTCCTTATTTGGTCTGTAGTCGTGTCCAATCAGACTTCAGCTTCTTTTTAGGGAATTTTATTTATTAAATATCGTATCCCATCAGAATTTAAAGTCAATTTAAGGGATTTATACTTCATTTTTGTTCTGATTGTCGTATCCAATCAGAAAAAAATTTACCACAGGATGTTTTCTGTAAAAACAGAAATATTGCCAACGTAAGTAACACAAGAAAAAAATAACATAAAGAAAGTTTTCTCTGCTAGTTTTCTCCAATAATTCAATTGAATTCTTTCTTATATAACCGATGAGACTTTGATGGTTTTCGAGTAGATAGCCAAGTTTTTTGATTTCGATGTAAACTTGAGAGAATAACTCGAATTTGATAACTCGAAATCGTATCCCATCAGAATTTAAAGTCAATTTAAGGGATTTATACTTCATTTTTGTTCTGATTGTCGTATCCAATCAGAAAAAATTTTACCACAGGATGTTTTCTGTAAAAACAGAAATATTGCCAACGTAGGTAACACAAGAAAAAAATAACATAAAGAAAGTTTTCTCTGCTAGTTTTCTCCAATAATTCAATTGAATTCTTTCTTATATAACCGATGAGACTTTGATGGTTTTCGAGTAGATAGTCAAGTTTTTTGATTTCGATGTAAACTTGAGAGAATAACTCGAATTTGATGAACTTTCATAGCAAATATCTGGAAAACTTATTCCAAATCTGTTCATGCAGGATTTTTAACTATAAAAATTTTTGAAGAATTGAAGGAACAAAGAACTTTGCTGGGCAGTTTCGACAAGTTCGGGGATCGGATAAGGAATGAAAAAAGAGTTTTTGATATATTATCACAAAGTTTTTTGATCAATTTCAAATTTTCGAGAATAAATAAAATTTCTTTCCTTAAAACGTCAGGTGTAAATCAACCCTAAATTTAAAGCTTTGATACCCAATTCTTGGTTCGAAAATATACTCTTTGATAACGAATTTTCTCTAGGTAGACCTTAACTTAACATGATAATTCTAATTGTACCAAATACAGGTCCCAAAAACTCTCAAACAAATTATACTCAACCTCTATTTCAACAATATTAAAAATCATTGGAATTTTTTCAAATTTTTGTAAAGTGAATGGAAAAAAAATTAAAGTTTTTTTTCGAGGGAAATTTTTCAAATAAAATTGAAAATTAAATATAAATATAAGGAAATTGTAGAAGATCACTTAAGGAAATGCTGGACTCTGATTGGTTAATCTCGAACAAGCAGTGTTACTGAAAGAACACTCAATTCTGATTGGTTGATTATCCCTAAGCAACAGTAAACAAAACTCATTTTTTTCTGGTTTTCTTTTAAGTTAAAAGCAATCGCTCTATACTATGTATAATTGATTGATTTTTTAAAAAACCTTCTCAACAATCCAAAGTAAGTATAAAAAATCTATTCGTTTTTTTGTGACATTTTAAACCTCATCTTTTATAGGTACCATTTACTTTTATTTAATGTTCGTACATGCTAAATTTCCCAGTTTTTCTCGTGCTGTCACTCAACAAGAATGAGACAGTTAATTGTGAGGACTGCAGTAAATAAGTATGCTCAACAACATGCTACCTGACAACGCAAAAAAAATGAGTGCGAGGAATAACTTCTTGGCCAGAATGTAATTATTGTACTCAAAACCAGCAAGAAATCAATTTCTATTCGAGCAAGAAGCACGCAAAAACTACCCCAAAGTCAACAAAGTGTATATCGTAGGAGAAAAAACTTCCAAGCTATCATTCACTTCCTTGCTATTATCCAAGCTATTATCCAAATCATTGAAAACGAGCATGACAGTGTTCAGCTAAGACGCGTCAGGATATTCATTTTTCAATTTTCCAATCTAGAACCTTATGTAGTTAATGAAAAAATAGATCAAATTTTTAAAAACCTTAATCACAGAGCAAAAATCAACATTGCCTTGGGATTTGTGTGAGTTATTCTAGAAACCGGTGACTAGTGTTATTTCTAGGCTCACTAAAATAACACAACCTTTGCTAAATCTATGCAGCTTCGCACTACAGCAAACTGAACGTCTCAGCAAAACAAGTTCAATAAGCAAGGTATCATCGAAGTTTGTACAGAAGAGAGACAAATTACAAAAAAAACGTACCCATGTTATGTACATATTCATTGATTCCTGATGAAGTCTTCGGCTTCAATGTCGATATCGTAGAGAGACATATTTTTCTCTAATACATCTTTAACTATTGTCCGCTTATCCATCGAAGCTTCACAAAACTGTTTCGGTTAACAGCCCGACTTTTCCAGAAAACCTTTAATATCTTGGAGGCGGTTGCTTCAAGACTGTCTGCTGAGAAATCAACGAGTAAGTTGCTTGACTTCGGATGAACTTGCAAAACAACCATACAATTACAATTTTTATTCGTTTCGAGCACTGCACTTCATTTGCATGGAACAACTTATCTTGAAGCAACCGCCTGCAAGATATTAAAGGTATTCTGGAAAAGACGGGATGTGAACCGAAACAGTTTTGTGGAGCTTCGATGGATAATCGGCCAATAGTTGAAGATGTATTAGAGAAAAACATCTCTCTCTACGATATCGACATTGAAGCCGAAGACTTCATCAGGAATCAATGAATATGTACATAACATGGGTACGTTTACAAAGAACGAAACAATTTGATTTACCCCAAAAGGTTTACACATTATGAGAGACGTTTTTTAATAAAAACTGGATGGATTCAATTTTGAGTATATCAAAAACAAACCCTTCTAAAACAGAACGTTTTTGACTGTGAATGAATTTGCGTGCCATCCGAAGAACTGAAACCGACAGAAACAAAAACCTGAATCGGGAAGCATGAACCCATATTAAAGTCAACCTCATTCGATTTGCTAGAAAAACCCAGTTTTTGTGAGACAAAGAGCCACAACACTTCACTTTTGAATTTGTTGCAAATTTGGAATTTTTGGCTAAAATGATTAAAGCGGAGATGCAATCAATCAACGCTACCAGAAAACGAAAAAATTTAAAAAAAACGACTTCACACCTTTTTCAACATCCTTAACGAGCGAGGCAGCTTCAATAAATATGAAGCAAGAAAACACAAAGACGAGAGTATCGAAAAAAATTTGACGCATCACAGATTTCACAAAAGTCAATTGATTGATTTGATGCAACATCTAGAGAGATGCCCCATTACTCTACCAGTATTTGGATACAACAGTGGTCGGTATGATACCTTAACTCAACAAATCATACCTCATTATCTACCCTATCAACGGAAAAGAAATTGAAATTTCATTTTTAGGAAAAGGATAGGACTTTTCGACTTTTTTCGTTCAAATTTGTAGACTACTACTTTAGACTTTTTGCAAAAAACTTACAAAGCCAGTAAGATATAAGTGAACTTTCCCTAAGAGTGGTTTGATACTCCCAACAAACTCGATAAACAACTACTACCACCGTATGATGACTTTCACGGCAAACTGAAAAAATGCAACCCTCTCAGCAAAGAGCATGATGATTGTCAGAAACTTCTTAACACTGGGATAAATCAAGAGCCAATCTTGGAAAAAATCGGGCTTATAACCTAACCACCTAGAAAATTTATAAACTACGACTACCTTGAATCTATCTGAGAACAGGAAAAGATGAACACAATTCGCGTTTTTCTACTGTGGTGTAATAACAAAGATGTTATTTCTACCCTTGAAGCTACGCAGAAATTGATTGAATTTTGTCATGACAAAAAAATAGACACGCTAAACTTGGCTGCTCGTCAAATTTAGCAAATAGCTGTCTACACAAGTCAATTGACTATAAACTTGACCGCTTGTTCTCAAGTGATAAAGACTTGCTTGACAAAATACGGGAAGATATAACCGGTTGTCCCACAATTGTTTTCACAAGTAAGCAGTAGCAAACAAGATCTCCATTCGAAAATCAAAGAAGCTGTGTAAGACAATCTCTAAGATTGATGCCAGTCAACTCTATCCTCATTCTAAGTGTCAGAATATGCCCACAGGCGTCTAAATGGGATGGGACTGAAAGTAAGGCAAAATCAAGTTTGTACGTTTGAAAACAAGATCATGTCGTATTTTGAAGCAACGAAACCTGAAATTAAAATTGTGAGCTGTTTCCGTACAGAAACACGGGAAAAAAAGATTGCTTCAAAAATGATGGTTATTGCAACCATTATAGGACTATTTTTGAAGCAATGTGTTGTTATTTACATTTTGCTCTTGTCAATCTAGACTTAACCTAACTGATGATGATATCAATCCAGAAACCAAGAAAAGAGAAAAGGATATATTTCGGAATGATGATGCTCGAGAAAAAGGACACTCCATTGAAGAAATGTGGTAGTTTAATTGGTGGGATCAATTTGAAAACAACATAGACTTGAAATTTTTGTTAGAGCAGTTTTTCTTTGAAAAAAACTCTTTCCTATGATTCACTACTGCAAAACAATTGGAATGAATTAATGTTCGGTTACGTGGATTCTGATCTGAGTGTTTCAGAGTAGCTAAAAACTAATTTTTCCAATTTCTCGCATAATTTCAAAAATATCGATGTCAGCAGTAACGACATTGGAAATATATGAATATGTATGCAAAAGGAAACCTATTGTTAAAACAACTGCAACGAATTCTGATATCGCGCATCAATTTAATCAACGGAACACTGAAAACACCGCTTTTCATTTTTTACTTGGATCGTCGAATACAGTAAACAAAAATTGAACGATTTGTAGAATAGACACCGCGTAAAATTATCAGCAGTTTCGTTCAGTCTGTTGTTGATGGTAGGTGCTTCGGTTATTAAAATCCATTATCTGGTGGGGTAGCCGAAATGATCAGAGTGCTAGAAAATAGTTTCTATGGATGTCAAATAATGTAAAGATCAAAACATACAATGACAAAGTCTCCTCGGGACAAGAAAAACCAGAAAACTACCAAAAAACAGTTTTTCAAGAGACTCAAAATCGTAGGTATTTACTTGTATGAAGTGGAATTTTTTAAGTTTAGTAAAATTGTTAAATAGAACATCTTGAACCATTTATGGTAAGATTCTTCATAATACCGTTTGCCAAACTGAGATTGTTTGAGCTGTATTATAACTTTTTCGATAAATTTTGCAACGTCAAATTTGAAGAACTCGAAATGGATTCTGATCCGGATACTGAAGTACTAAAAATATGATTTCAGAGCTGATGCAAAAAATAAATTTTTCCTCATATTTGTTGCTGTAAACATAAGGAACATGACAAAAGAGAACCAGAATTATTCAAGGAGGAGTTCAGATGCAACGGATTGTTGTGCATCAGCAGTAAAACTTATCGCTGTTAGAATAGTAAAAGTCAAAAGTGTAAATTTAGCAGTAAAGGATCGAACAAACGCGCATTAGAAGACTCTGGAGATGGTTCGATGGCAAAGTATCGACAAATATTGGATGAAGCAGTGAATTTGGAGTCAACTAATAGGGGTTTTAAAACAATTAATCATGCAGTTGCAACCTATGACCAAACCAAAAAGGACTGATCTTTTTCACCATAAACGGGAAGTTGAATGTGACGGAATAAATAATAAAACTCTTAATTTGTAAGAGATTTTGTTGTAAAACTAGATGCGATGTTGTAAACTAATACATTTTCTCTGTAATACTTTATTTCGACAACTCTTTTTAAGCGCTGCGTTTGGGTTCTTTTTTTTTAATCAAAAAGACCTTTATAATCTTGAACATTGCTGTATCGGTAAAATCCAGCGCCGAACTTTTTTGAATTTTTGGTTAATTTTTGGGCGCCGAAAAAACGTACCATCTGTAACTTACCATCTGAAACCTATAACATATCCTAATACTTTGGGAAACCTATTCCCTATCTTATCATATTTGGAAATCTGTTCCCCTTGTTGAGTCATATGGTGGAGACCGGATAGTTATGTTTCAATACATGAAGGTCTCCAACCCCGGGCGATTTTGCCCCGACAAATATTACTTAACATGACTCTACTTACCATTATTAACATGACTCTATTTGGTTGCACCTTCGCTGTAACCACGATCTGAAGCATTGACAATTTCTTAGCATTTGTTCTCGGTTTTTGTGTGGCTAGTGGTTGCTGAGTTTTAAGCATCCATGGCTGAGAAGGAAGGGTGTGAGATCCAATTCTCGAGTTTACTTATTTTCGATTGATATCTCCATTTAATGGAAGAACTCATTAACCGCAAATGGGAAATGTTGTCGTAACTTTTAGGATTGCTAAGAAACACATCATTTTAAAGTAATTGAAAGTCAAAAACGGCGACATAAAAAGCGGAAATATAAGGTTAAACTTGGCAAACGTTTTTTAAACTGCAGACTGGACACAAGCATGGCTTTTTTCTGTTTTTAGTTTTCCCTTACAAAATTTTTGAATAGCGAATAATTGAGTGATAAGCATGCTCATATAACAACAACTTTTCTCAGTTTCTTTATGAAGTTTACCAACAGTACTTTACCAACATCTATAACGAGTGCTTTTTCATCATTATTCCTGAACTATTGTTTAAGTGTTTTGCTGAAAAATAAGTTTAAAAATCTCAGAGCGCTGAATCATATCAAAATGATCAATTTGACAAAAAAGCGGTTATCTAGCGTGCAAAGCTTACATCACAAATTGATAAAAAGAAGGATCATTGAACATTTTTCAAATTCTCTGCGAGAAAAAGATGTTTTCATTTTAGCTTCCTTGAAAGCTAAAATTGAATTGCATGTCTTACGTTTGAACAAATCTGATGAAATCCTAGTTCCTTTTAATTTATTGAGCGGAACAACAACATGTTAAATCCGAAAAAGTGATTGCCAGAATTTCATTTCAAAACTTGACTTTGATGTGTATGGGAGGATGAATTCGCGCAAGCTTTAAAAATTGCATTTTTATCGAGTCAGTGTTGTTTTGAGATTTCAAACTTACAATTTTTGGCTGAAATCAATCAAGGTTTTTTGGGCCCAGATATTTCAGTTATACAGTGCTGATTTAAATTAACTGGACAAAACGAACAAATTTTGAAAATACAAACGCGTTTTTCTCAAATTGTGTTAAGATTAGACAAAAAATGAAGGGAACAAAAGTTGCTTAAAAATTCACCAGAATTATATGGTGCCATTTTTTCTCCGGAATTCTCAACCAAAATTTCGCCCAAAAAATGAGAATTTTTCGTTTTTTTTCAATTAACCAAAAATTACGCTGAAACTATTTTGTTAATTGATGAGAAGTACATATCACAAGAAGTCTCTTACACAGTCCAAAAAAATTCTCGAAAGGTTGATTCTCCAAAAATTTCAGTAAATTGTTTAAAAACTTTTGAAGTAAAGATTTTTGGTTTTATATAGTAAAAATCAAGTTTTTTGACTATCACACAAAAATATTTTCTCTTATACAGGTTTTTAGAGAATCAACCCTTCTAGAACTGTTGGTCTGTGTAAGAGACTTCTTGTGATATATATTTCTCATCAATTAACATAATAGTTTCAGCGTATTTTTGGTTAAATGAAAAAAGCCAAAATGACCCATTTTTGGGGCAAAACTTTGGTTAAGAATTCCGGAGAAAAAATGGCACCATATTGATTCTGGTGAAATTTTGGGCAACTTTTGTTCTCCTCATTTTTTGGTCAAATCTTAACCCAATTTGAGAAAACTGCGTTTGAAAATTCGAGTTTTGATTCTTTATTCCGGTTAAATTGAATGCGGCTATAGGCCGGCTATAGAGCATGCTCAGGACGTCCTCTCTGGTGGGTTAGGCCAGGAGTGAGGGTATAAATTCATGCTCTCTTTTTTGGAGGGTCCTGTTTGAGTTCAACCTTTTGTGCCTTTTTTTTACTGGTTTTTTCCTTTTTTGTCTTGTTTTGGTCTTTTTCTCAAAAATCAAATTGTTTGTTTTATGTTTGTCTTTCGACTTTTTAGTGCTTTGTTCTTTTGTGTTCAGACTTAAAAGTAGTCTTCAAAAGAATAACTTATCCAGTTTTAAGCTGGTGTTAATCCAGTTTGGGTACATTGGGTTTTCTTTTCTTAATCATGCTTTTAGGTTGTGGTTAGTGGTGTTTAGTAAGCTTGCGTTGGTTAGTTTGGATTATTATATAATTCCTTTCCAACCTAATTAAAGGAAAGTTTGAAAGGTGTTAAAACTGGTTAGAGTTGTTATCAGTGAAAGTTGAAACTTAAATTCTTTTTTTTAAACGATTTTTCGTGGGCGAGCTGGGCGATTGTGGATAGAATTGTGCGCGAGTGAATATTTAAACTATAAAGAAGCGTCTTTGAAAATGTTAGTACTGCTTTTTTTATAGGCAACGTTTATCAATTTACTACTTTGAAACTATTAATTTCACTGCATGATTTGGGGGTTGAAATTATCATTTTTTTTGTAAGAATGTTTACTGCATGGGGGAGAAATTTATATATCAATTTTTTGCTTTGTATGGGAAAATTTTACGGCTTCGCTTATTGATTTGGTTAATAGAAACTTATGAATCTAGAAAAAAAAGTTTTTTGTTTTTCATTTCGTTTTTTTTTGCACATGATTGATGATTGTGCCTGTGAAGACTATAGAAAATAAAGAAAACATTTATAAAGAATGGTTAGTTTTCGTTCGAATTTAATAGTAATTTATTTAATTCATATTACCTATTCGTCTGTGAAGAATCAGTGGGAAAAAACGTCGCGGATGATTTCTGATGATGTTAGTAATTTAGCTAAAAAACGAATGATGTGTTTAGTTTGAAGAAGTGGCCTAAGCAGTTCGAGTGCTTTAATGATGTTGTGCGCTTCAGTGCTTGGTGAGAGTTCATAAGGTGTGTTTTGAATGAGGTTATGAAATTTATGATCATATCTGGTGTTATGCATGAATTATTCTAGGATTGGGATTTCAACTGGCTGTAGGAATTCGTGTCGGACGATTAGTGGGCGGGATTAGTCTACGATGAAGATTTTGGTTAAGGGACAGAATATATACATTTGGGTGATGGGATCGTAATTTTGGGGGATGCCTTGTAGGTTAGTGTGTTTAATGAAATGATTTGACTTCAATCATTTCATTAAACACACTAACCTACAAGGCATCCCCCAAAATTACGATCCCATCACCCAAATGTATATATTCTGTCCCTTAACCAAAATCAAGAAAGAATGGTGAGGTGTATTTAGAGCTAATGTATTGATATCTATAGTGAATTTGTCGTGCTGGTGTGTTTTGAGTGTAATGATGTTGGATGAACTTGTAGTAAAAATGAGTGTGTGTTTGCTTAGTTCGTAACATGATGTCGTGTGAATAGTGCAAATCGCGTTCTTTGGGTGTGAGGAAATGAAAGGTTAGTGAAAAGTGGTTAATTTTTGATAAAGTATGAATCATAAGCTTGAATATCACGAAGTGCTGTTGAAATGACGTGGTCGTAATTTTTATCTAAAGTGTTGAGGGTGAAAACGTATGGTGTTTTGAAGATGAATTTTTCAGTTAGTTGGGTGTTAGCAAATTGGTCGTCGCTTAGAAAGATGTCTTCATTAAGTCTTATGTTGTTATGATCGTAGTGGTCTATACCGCATAGAAAGTTAGTTCTATGCGGTTGTTTCATAATTTGCTAGTTTCGGGTGCGGTGAATTTAATGAGTGATTGTTTGTATCCTATTAGTGTGAATTCTTTTGGAGTTAGTGCTGTTTTTAAAAGGTAGAGTTGAGTGCTGCATTGTTCGTTGTCATGAGGGCTGTTATATAATGGTAGTGATAGTGGATTAGTAAAGTGATAGAATGATGTCCATGAAAGTGTAGGGTATAATACGTGCTCATTTACTTAGTAAGGGGTTTCGTCATTGGGGTCTGAATTGAAGTATGTGTACTGGGGAACAGGGGTTAACATATTTGGAGAAATTATTTTGTGTTAGTTTGAAGTGGATGATTAACAAATGTTGTGGATGTTCCTGGGTTAGAGGGAAAGGGAGTATTGGGAAATTTTCTTTCAAAGGTTCGGTAGGCTCGGTTTGTACTGGAGGATGGAGTTGATGAGGAAGTTGCGTTTTGAGAAGGAGTATAATATGAAGAGGGAGTTGGCGTTTATGGGTTGGATGATATTAGAAAGTGCGAGAGTTTGTGAATGGTTAGTGTTTGAGGGCGCTGTAATTGTTGTTGAAGTGTGATGAAATTATCAAGCTTGTGAGATATTTGCGTATTTACAGAGCTGTTTTTGTCGGAAGGTTTGCTGGTCAAGGGGTAATATGTGGGTGTTACATTGAAAATAGAAGAGGGAAGGGAAGGGGTTCAAATTTGATTTGGGAGTGGAGAGGTTGAAAGGGAGGTTGGGAAAATGTACATGAGCTGGGTTCGGAGTTGTCAAATTTGTCGGGGGTCTCGGGATCGGAGTTATTAAATTGGGAGATAGTGTTATATACAGTTGTGTTTGAATTAGTGTCTGAATCCATGCTGGATGAAGTGTTATCATGAGATGATTGAGGTGGAGGGAAAGCAAAAAGTGGGATGATGGGGAGGTTACTTTGAAGGTTGTCTGGGTAAGAAATTGAGCAATGGAATGATCCAACTTGGCGGCTCATCGTGGGCTAAAAAGATGGTTGTTCTGAGAACGAAAGTTAGTGCTATGCGGTTATTTTTAATTTGCTCGTATGTGTCTTCTATATCAGGTTGTTGGTTGTTATGTGTTGAATTGGGCTGTGTGAGTACTTAGGTCTTGAAGATATGAGGCCTGTCAGGGCTATATTTCTGAACTTTCGTGGTACTAATGTTAAGGGATGGTTATGGTTTAGGTTTTGTAGCTGGGGTGCCGTAGGCGTTGTATTTGTATTGTTTTATGACTAGTTTTATGGGTTCGGTGTTGTTGATAGCTTGGTTTTGTATTCTTTTATTTGAGCGTCTAAAAGTTTTTTATTTATTGATGAAGAGAGTATACCAAAAAATCCTGCGAAAATTATGCGTGCTACGCTTGCTTATTTGTCTACTTGTGTGTGTATTGCGCATGTGTTGTAGATTCCTTTAAATAAAGAGAAAAGAAATCCAAGAAATTAAAACATTGCGTATAATATAGTCAATCCTTCTAAGATGTAGTAGGGCCAACCTAGAAAGTCAAGAAGTTCGTTTTTCAACCTTAAAAAACTGAAAATATTTATTGGTGATATATCTTGTGGTCTGTATTTTTCGCCATTTAAGAAAATGTAATCTTTTATATCTTTAAAAAATCCGCTCTAGTCTTGTACGTAGATGTCTGAAAATCCTGCTGTTTCTACAAGCTTGCATAAACTTTGAACTATGGATTGTCCTTGTATTGTGTCCATTTTTGTGAGTAATTCTTGAAATTGTTGTTTACTTATGTGGTTTTGAATGTCGGATTTAGAGTATACGCCGATCGATTGTAAATCGATATTTTGATTGCGGGCAATAGCTCTAATGCTTTCGGGTGGAAACTTTTTTAGTGGTTGCATAAGTGTGGGGTATGGTGTGAGAAGATAGTATTAATCTTCGTCAGGGTTCAATTGTATTACCTTGTGGTTGTTTTCTGATCCACATGAGACTGCTGAATCCCAAAAATAAGTTCTTCGGGAGAGTGTATCAACAAAATGTACTTTATTTTTATAGAGTATTGGGATTCTTTTATAGCATCTTTTGTTTTCAAAAATCAAAAAAGGTTTATTTTTTTGGTACAAGTGTAATACCATAGTATGTTTCCTTCGTAGTCAAAAAAATTTGATCTGTTACCTGATAATAAATATTCTGCATAAGGGCTTTTGAGTACTGCTAGAGCAAGTAATTGTAGAATTTGTGTTCTTTCAAGTTCGCATAACTGATGTAGTGTTTCAAACTCTGTTAAAGACATTTTGTGAAAAAATCTACTTATTGTATAGTCTAAATTCATGTCTAGGTGAATGTCATAGTGAATTGCTACAAAATTTGTGTTGTTCATTTGTGATTTCTTGTAAACGTGTACTCTCCTTGTCTTGGAGGTTTACTGGGATATCTGCACTTTAGTCACTGGTTGAGTGATGTGTTGCCATCACATGTATTAATTTTCCTGTATTCATGTGAAAACCTTGATCGTATTTGACAAAAATTTCTGAATATTGTGTTTTATAAAGTGGTTTGGTATATTTACATTCAAGTTCCGTTTCTGGGTAAGTTTGGAAACGTGTCAATTTATTTTCTATCTATGAATTTTTCTAAATTTAAAGTTACTACGTCTGAGTTGATCAGGATTCACATCTTCATGAGGGACTGATTCAATAAAAAAAGGTTTGGATAATTTTCATCATTCTAGCTTGTGTTTTTGCTACTTGAAACCTTCTACTAGCGTGTATTTTTGCTGTCTTCGAGAAACCAAACAATTGTTGCTTGTGTTGGGGTAGTAGGATCGCAGTATCTTTGCTCGTTTTTGCAAGGGAGTCTGATTCCTTGATAAATTATAGTGTCGTCTTTTAAATCTCGTGTTAATTGTGTTTTCAAGTTGTGTTTTCCAATTAAAAAACATCATTTTTTGCTATCCTTTGTTTTTAGTGTCCGCGTTACAGTTTGAGGGGTTGTTTATTCCATTGTGTGGTATCCAGTTTTTATCATGGAGAGCGTAAGTTAATCTTCTATGTGCTCCGTGGAAGTAAAATTTGTCGTCTAATTTTCTATGACCTTGGTATTTTTCAACTTCAGCTGGATGTGCAGAGTCTGGAAAAACTTGAAAGTTTACAAATTTTCTGGTTGTGCCTTTGTTTGATGTGATTTTTAATCGTTAGAGTTCGTTTTTCCAATCTTCAGGGCTGAGATGTAATAGTCCTTCGATATTACTTTGATAGAAAGATTCATGATCTAGTCCATTTTTATTTCCGTTTGAGACTTGAGAGCAATGTACTTTCTTTTCGGAAAATGTTACTGTGAGCTTATATCCTGTTATTGTTGTATCTCGTGCTTTTGAGTAAAGTGTAGCTGTTTTGTTTGTTTTTTCTATTGATTGTGGTTCGAATTCGCATTGAGTGACTTGATTTAATGCATATTCATGTAATGTTTTTTTTTCATTTTCTTCACAGTCATAGTGGGGAAGGATTGTTATGATCGGGTTTTGAGAAATTGAGAAAAAGAAGGGTCTGGAAAGTTAGTATCTTAAGAAGACACATGTGTATGATAGTCCTGAGTATGGATTATGAAAAGTTGTATATCCAATTGATTTTTTGTGTATCTATCGTAATTGTAGATGATTTCTGTGGTTATAAATGGTTGAGGTAAAGATGGAGTTGTCATATTTGGAGGGGGATTAGGGATAGGCTATGGTGATTTATATGATTTAGATTTTTTGTGATTTCAATTTTTAGTGTCAAATTATCCTGTGGAAGTATTTGTACATTATGTTCTTGTATGTCTTTGTGGATATCTTGTCGATATTGTGATCTGTTTAGTGTCCAGTTGTGTAATCTGTCACTTTCGTGATGTTGTCCAAAAAATGGAAGGGGTGCTGCGAATGTATTCCAATCTAATCGTAGGTGTATTTTTGTATTGAGTAATTTAGTTTATTTCCAAAGCTGTCAATCAAATGTTCACTCTTGGTGCTAGACTAATTGATTAGCAGGTGTTTGTCCTTGGAACAGTCTGTCACCCTTGGATACTGTTTCTAACCACTCTTTATGCTAACTTTGCAAGATTAAGTTACTGTATTTTTATCTCGGAATTAACAATTGCTCGACGATCGTTTTACCTTCTCGACATGGCGCAACCAGCAGGATTAGGTGGGGGAAAGAATCCACTGGGCATCACGGGATTTTGGCCAGCAAAATGCACGGAACCGCCAATGATGTGGGAATTCTGGAGTATCAGATTCCAATGGGGAATGGTCGCCAAACACTCACTAAATCCAATGAACTTTTATTTCGCCGCGAATCTCACAGCCGCACAAATCACTGACTTGCCCGCGGAAGTAGACGGAAAAAATTGGCGGGAATCAGAAATGGTGTTAATTTCGAACCTGTATTTGTGTTTGGGAGAGAAGGGGCAGGATGAACTGCACAAAAGACGACCACACCTGGACCTCCAGACGATTCGTTACCCACGGATGATAGACGCGCTGGAAACGGAATTCAAGAAAGAAAGGAATGAAACATATGAAACATACCAACTCCTTTCTCGTAAGCAATTTATTAATGAAAGTCTTGAGCAATTCCACTCCGTACTCAGCGGATTGGCAGCGCGGTGCAATTTTGGAACACTAGAGGACCGAATACTAAGAGACGTATTTATTGTTAATATGAATAATCGGGATGCACAAAAGGAACTATGCAGGTCGACGAAAACACCTGAGGAAGTGTACCGGATAGCTCTCTCGTACGAGAGGGGTAGCAAGTATGCATCCTCATACGTTGCCACGTGACCAGTGGGGACCCCTGGATCATCATCAGGAGGCGGAGGAATCCAAATAAAATCGGAACCAGTTGGGATAATCCGGGGAGGTTACCGGTACAACCGTTCAAGGGGCCGGGGCTCTTACCAAGGGCGAGGATCGTATCGAGGAAGAATTCCCCTCAATAACAACAAATGTTATAATTGCGACCAACAAAATCAACAAAATTTCACCAGGGAACATTTGGACAGATGCCCAGCAAAAGGGGTTACATGCAATTTTTGCCACAAAATTGGCCATTTCGAAAGAACCTGCAGGGGAAAACGTGGAAACCAACGAGGACAGGGAGCCGTAGGAATGATACGGGGGAATGTCGACGATCATCATCTAGAAAATTCTGCGGACGAAGAAGCATCACAACATGCAAGTTCCATTGGATGGGTCAATAAGAATCCAGTGGTGCACTCGTGGGACTCAAGCAGTTCCGACGGGGATTATATGGTCATGGCCATAAAACGGAGAGGAGTAACAGAATTGAAAGTTGCTGGGGCACAATTGCCGATCAAAGTCAATGGAAAACTCACTCGCGTCTGGATCGATAGCGGATCCCCAATCTCAATTTTTACCATCGGGGAATTACGGAAAACATTGGGAACATCAGGAGTAAAACTGGACAATCTTACGGAGGAGGATAATGCTTTTCGGGATTATGGAAACAATCCCCTACAGATGATTGGAACAATGGCAGTAACAATACAATCAAACGGTTGGAAGATCCAGGCAAGGATAAAAGTGATCGGGGGGAACCGACCATCAATAATTGGAAGGGATCTGATGCCCCAACTAGGACTCCAGTTGGTGCAACAAACACCGGGGGACCAAATCATGTCCATTGAAGAAGGCAGTCACGACGCACTGGAACCGGAGGGGGAGTTGGATTCGTGGCAAACATACTTCAGTAAGCAGTTTTCAAATCTTTTTAGCAGGGTAGGGAAAATAAGAAACTACAAAGTACAAGCCGAATTTTTTGAAAACATCACCCCAGTACAACAGAAGGGGCGTCGAGTCCCAATTTCGTTGCAAGAAAAAGTGGATGCCGAAATTGACAAATTATTGAAACAGGGTCATATCGAAAAATTATCTGAATGCTCGGACAAATATTTTGTGTCCCCAATAGTAATAACAGTAAAAAAGGATGGATCCGTAAAACTGGCACTTGAGTCGAGGGAACTAAATAAACAAGTGCATAAGAATAAATACCAAATGCCGAATATCGAGGAACTAATGGACACGGTTGGGCAAACGATTAGCGAAAAAAAAACAGGGAGACGTATATTTCACAACAATGGATTTAACATACGCTTATGGCCAACTGCCACTAAATGCTGAGACGAGCATACAGTGCAATTTTTCTCTAATTGGAGGCCGTTCGACGGGTACATACCGGTTCAAAACCGGATTCTATGGCCTCACTACAATGCCCGCGGAATTCCAACGCGCAATGGATTGTATACTCGCCGAATACCCGCAAGCGCATGCGTTCATCGATGATATTTTGGTCGTAACCAAGGGAACAGCAATAGACCACATAGCAACGGTAGAGAAAATTTTAAAGAAACTGGATCGTGAAAATATGTCTTTAAAATTGACAAAATGTAAATTAGCCCAACGAGAATGCGAATGGCTAGGACATAAAATAACCCCGACTGGAATTACTCCATTGGTTAGAAAAACAGAACCAATAGAGGCGCTAACGTCGCCACGGACCTTGTCGCAATTAAAATCGTTTATGGGGTCGATCCATAGTTTGCATAAGTATCTGCCGGCATTGGCCGAATCATCGGCACCGCTGCGGCCCCTATTAAGCAAAAATAATGAATACATTTGGACACCTGAATGCCAGAACGCGTTCGAAAATCTGAAGAAACAAGTTTCAAACATTGTTGAATTACGGCACTTTGATATCCACAAGGACATTCGCATAGTGTGCGATGCAAGCCATAATGGGCTCGGCGAGGTGTTGGAACAGTTGGGACCAGAAGGATGGCGCCCAATTTCGTTCGCGTCGCGATACCTTAACGAAGCGGAAAAGAAATACTCAACAAACGAATTGGAAATGTTGGCAGTTGTGTGGGGGGCTGAATACTTTAGAAATTACATACTGGGCCGAAGTTTTTTGATCGTTACCGATCATAAAGCCCTGATATCCCTTTTGAACGTAATAACAAGAAAAATAAGACGATGTTTAGTCGTTTAACTCGCTGGTTAGATCGACTAATTCCCTTTGATTTTCAATTTGAGCATAAACCGGGGGCTAAATTTGGTTTGGCGGACTATTTATCACGACATCCAAGTAAAGAAGCAACGCCAATTAGTACGTATGATAATATGTTCACGGTGGCAAATATCAACCTAATTCGCACTGCGCTTGGCTTTAATACATCCAAGGGACCTAATACATCCAAGGGACCTAATACATCCAAGGGACCAATTTGTACAGCGAATAGAAAGCATTCTATAACTAAACTGGAAGTTTCGTCACATAACGATTCGGTAGAGGGCGGCAAAACATGTAAGCGGAAATCAACCAATCAGATGCAAACACGTGGTTTAAGCCGACGGCTAAGCGAAATACGCACTGGATTAGTTGGGGCTATTATTCAATCAGAACACAGTTGTTCAAAATTATCTGAATCCAATTTTCAAAATCAATCTTTCTTTACATCCAGCCCTCAAATTTTTAAATCACATATCAACATGGACCGAAGCATGCGCAAATGGCAGAAATTTCTTAAACAGCATCCAAGCCTAAATAGTAGTAGCGACGAAATCGAAGAATTGCCCCCAAATGTATCACTAGAAGCCATTACCAAAGAGACAAGATCAATACGCACAAATACAACTCTCTCGTTACCCTCGGAATTCAAAGGAGAAACAGTACCACCAGTGGACCCAAACCTTGTATGTATGTCAATTATCCCGCGAAATTGTAAGATCGTTAACAAAACTACTGCATTACTTGACCTGTTTAATTTAAAATTTATAGAATCAAATTAAGTATCGGACCCCCAACTGAGCGCTATTCGCGATCTCATTGTTACACAAGACCCGGAAATTCATGAAAAGGTTACTCAAATGAGCCGTTATCATGCTCAATTCGTCAATGATTTCTCAGTGAAGGAAAATGTAGTTTGGATGGATGATAAATTAGCAATTCCAATTAACCTCCAGTCAGCAATCAATAACCGAATCCACGCCTACCATCACGGGAAGTCAAATATGTTCGATGCCGCAAAGGATGTCTGGTATCCCTACATCTACCGTTAAATAGCTTCCATTGCCGAAGGGTGCCCTGAATGTACTGCAGCTGGTAAGAACTTAAAGACGTTAATAAGTAAAAATCAACTGGGATCTGTACCAGAACCAAAAGAACCAAATGAATCTGTCCAATTAGATTTTTGGGGCCCCATCAATTACTTAAATGAATCCTCAAAATATGTACTAGTAGCGGTCGACCGGTTCTCTCGTTGGCCATCGGCAATGATCTGTGGAAATAATCGATCGGACAAAATATTGAAATTCTTGAAGAGTTAAATATCAAGCCACGGGGTGCCACGGAAAATTCACATTGATCAGGGAACTAGTTTCATGTCAAACGCGGTCAAAGCTTTTTGTAATGGGGAAGGCATTGAAATCATTAAATCACCAGTAAACGACCATCGGGCAACCGGGTGCGTCGAGCGTACTATTGGAAGTCTTAAGAATTCAATCCTTACTTTCGCTCACGAAAAAAACCTGAACCCTTGGAGAAAATGGTCGAACGGGCCCTTGGTGCTCTCAGATTCTCAAAAAACTCAACACTTAAAATTTCGCCTTTTGAAGCTCATCATGGTAGAGAAGCAAACACAGTTTTACGGAATCTTACTAAAAAACCATCGCTGCAGAATCTGGATTGGTCACGGGTTATAAAAACGAAAAGTGCTTGTTTAGATACCACCGATCCTAATGTGCAAGACATGCCCCATCCAGCCGACACAAACTGGAGTGTACAATCAGATCTCGACTATGATATTAAAAACAGGACCCATGCACGACGCCTTACTGTAGACCAATCCGAAAATCAGGACGACGAACCGTCGATACGTAGAAGTTCAAATCCCGCAGGACAACCGGGACCATCCGGATCGTTGTTTCAGCGCACTGGAAACAAAAACCTAAAAAGGTACAGACAAATTCATTCTAAAATTAGATCTGATAGTACACATACACTAACGTTAGATAATGGGGTTGTGCTTAGGAAATCGGGAGTGGCCACGAAGCCCATACCAAAGAAATCAAAAACTGCAGCCAAATCCGTACTACCGGTACCATTGAAAGAAGAGAAAAAACGGGCAACTCAAACAACACTACCACCGCCAACTCCGCGCGAAGTAAAGGAACGATTGACCAAGCGAATTGCGGAAAAGAAACGGGAGAGGACCGGGCGCCGATTCGAAGAAACCTACTCTGAATCAGAGGACAGCGAGGACCTACCGATTATCTCGGTAAAACGTACTAAACAGCAAGAAACTACCACACCTGAAGCACGTATAGAACGCTCAGCAACAGCACTACCAGAGGCCGAAGCTGAAAATGACCAGGACACCATTCCGGCACTAGGCGGCGAGTTGGATGCTCAAAATCCAGGGGTGCAAGGAACGGCAAATCCAGGGGTGCAAGACCCAACAAAACCGATCACCACCAGCAAGAAAAAGGGAACCTCATCCAGGAAAGCAAGGCTGGTCTCATACAGCAGCCAGGGGGAGAGCCAGGACGAGACATCATCCACAACGTCTAGAAGAAGCGGGCGGAAAAGAACGGCGGTCACCAAAATGGGGGGCGTAATGATTGACTTTATCAATCAGGACAAGGAAGGAAAAAATTGATCGTCGAATCTTAGAAACTTCAAACTTCGTTAAACTGTTCTAACCCAGGGAGAGGGTGAGTCACTAGTGGCTTAAAACTCAATCGCTATCACTGACCAGTGATCCTTTAGTTGTTAACAAAAAGTCGTCATAATTTAAATTCTGAATTGTATCCTGAACTGTAACATGAAGCTAGTAATTCTTTTCAACCATCTGTGATCAAGCAACCATCTATTTTCTAACCATCTATTTCAGTCATTAAAGTCAACCCGCGAAATGATTTCTACTTAACTAAAGTTTTCATTATCGAAGGAGAAGTGTTGTATTGAGTAATTTAGTTCATTTCCAAAGCTGTCAATCAAATGTTCACTCTTGGTGCTAGACTAATTGATTAGCAGGTGTTTGTCCTTGGAACAGTCTGTCACCCTTGGATACTGTTTCTAACCACTCTTTATGCTAACTTTGCAAGATTAAGTTACTGTATTTTTATCTCGGAATTAACAATTGCTCGACGATCGTTTTACCTTCTCGACAGTATGTTGTTGGTTGAACTTTCTCTATATCTAGCGTCGAGATTTTTCAGAAAATTTGTAGGAAATGGTGTTTGTGAGATTTGAATTAATGTAGCGTTTGAAGGAAGTCAAAGAGTTTCTGGTAGTGATAAAGTTGTGTAAGATGAGACGTCTATTGGATCGTTCACAAAATTTGGTTCACTTTGGGTAAAAGCTTTCGTCGTCCAAAATGGAAGGTGTCCTGTAGTAGCTGGGGGATTAAATGAATTTTCCAGAATTTGTTCAGATGTAGGCGTTGAACCTAAATAATCTGATGGGATGTTTGATGTGTTTCGTTGTGATGGTGTCTGGAGAGTACTTTGAATTGTACTACTGGAGAGAAACAGTATCCAAGGGAGTCTATAGGATTTGTTATTGGTGTATGAGCTATGTTGAATTGAACTCTGGGAGATTGAAAATTTCTATTTTAGTCTTGGATGTATAATTTGTCTGTTTTTATCGATCGTGTTTTGGTTTTGACGTTGGTGGCTTGCTCTATTTAGGTCTTGTTGGACAGTGGGGTATATATTATATACTGGTTCGTATTGTGGTTCGCTAAGAGATGCTTGGTGAATTACTGGTTCTAGTGGTTCGGAAAATCGTGCATGTCTTTCTTCAAATGTGTATGGATTGTCTTGAAAAGAGATGCGTGTTGATGATTGGGGGCTATATGTTTGACTATTTGTTGGTGTTGCTGGAGTTTCTTGAGATGTTATTGATGGGGACTGGTGTGGGGGTTGTTGATTTGCAATTTTGGAAAACTTTTTAAAAAATATTTATTTACGGAGAAGTTTTATGTTTATTGTAATATTCTTCGATGAAATGGATTAAAAGTATCGTTGCTAATGCGAAACTTATGATCGCCTTTTTTATGAATTTGCACATTGTCATAATGGGGGTTGTTAGAAATGTAAGAAGTATTATAAAAAGAAGAAAACCATCTGTTCTACTGAATAGATGTTTGAACATTTAGATAGTTGTTTGAAACATCGTACCTGAGGAGGTCGTCAAGGATTTTGGGAAAATTAAGGTAGGTTTGGGCTAGGGAGTAAAAAATGGTGAAAAAATTTGCAAAAAATTATCAGGCGAAGGATGAATATTTCTAGGATATCAGATATTAAGATTATACAAAGTTTGAAAAAATTTGAAAGGATTGAAAAATTGTTTGAAAGAATATTTTGAAATTCGTTGACTGTTCGAGGAAGAAGTATTTAAAGCAATGATTCGTTCCGTCGAATTATTTTTTTCGAGGCAAAATTCGAGTGTGGTCGGATTATTTATTGGTTTTTTAACAAGTGGGTTGAGTTTCGGCATTTTTTGGTGAAGGAAGGTTTTGGGGGCTCTTAAGAGTCTGTCTAGTTTTGTTGTTAATTATTGGATGATTGGGGGTATGTAAGAGATATTCTGGCTAAATGATCATGTCCATTTTCTTCTATAGGCCAATTTAGTATTTTTGCTTGAGGGGTTTTCGAGGTATAAGTTGGGACAATAGTGTTGATCTTTGTTCTACTTGATAGGAGAGGTTTGTAATATTGAGACTTTGTTTGTTTCAGGTGTCAATGTTTAGTGGTTGGCTTATTTTTGACCTGGAGGTCCTTTAGTTATAGTTAGAGATTCGCGTGAAGGTGATTGTTTGTCGGGTAAAGAAGTCGTGTCAAAAATGAGGTTCAACTTTCTTTATTATTTTAGATTGTGGAATGAAGTTTTATAATCTTTTGTGGCTGATTCCGAAGTCGTGATGAGTGTCTATTTGGAGATTTTTTTTTGATCTTGTGTTAAAATTTTTTCTTCTAGTTTTCGAATTTTCTTTTCTGTGTGATTTACTTTTTTGTTGTCTAAGTTCTGAGATGTTTGTTTGTTAAGTTCTTTTTTACTTTTTTCTAATGGTTTTGGATAGAATACATATCAGTGTTTTGATTTTGTTTGTGATCGGAACTATTTTGAATAACTTTATGTCCTGTAAAGGAGTATAATTGAGTCAGTTCGCGAAGAGCGTACTCTTTCAGATAATATGGTAAAAGGATTGTTTTGGTGCTGAACAATTTCTTTTTTGTTTAGGTCTATAAGTTTGTATGTTACATCAGTGGGTTTATCAATTCTTTGATTTGGTCTTTTTCTGATTGGTTGTGGTTTTTTAAAAATCCATTTTTGTGTTATAAAAATTAGAATCAAAACGTATGTTCTGATTTTTAAATTTGTAGCTGGTGTGAATCGGGAATTTATATGGGAATTAATATTTTATTTTTGTAATAATTTTTTTGATACTTTCTGATAAATTTCATTATGTTTTTTATCTCTGTTTAAGTTCCATTCGGTGTGTGTACCGGAAACTAAATTTGAAATTTGTGGATGCTGAAAGTGATCTTCATCGTGGATATGTTGTGGTAGATTACAAAATATTGATCCTTCAGTGGGTTGACAACAACCTAGTGTATTTATTGAAGAATTTGCTGTGAACATTATCGATTTTCGTGGTTTTCGATTGAAAACCAGTTCATAGGATGATATTCCTAAAATTGTTGTGTTTTGCGAGTTATAAGATAATGAGAATAGTTGTACATCTCTTGACCATTCAGTATATCGTGTGTCATTTCTGTTGATGATATATCTAAGATACTCTTGCAATGAACGGTTCCTGCCTTCGACTAATCCATTAGTCCAAGGTGCATGAAATGTGCCTTTTTTGTGTTTAATTTTATCTAAGTGGCATAGTGTGATAGTTTCGTTGTTTATAAATAATTCAGTACCATTGTCTGTAACAAGAATTTCGGGTAATCCGAATTTTGCTATCCAGTGTTCATAAAGTGTTGTATATGCATAATAAGCGTTACAATGGGGTGCTGGGTTGAGTGCTACGTAGTGTGTAATTGCATCGACTATGACCAACATATATGAGTTTCCTTCGGAAGATGGTGATATTGGTCCTTTTGTATCGAATGAAATTCTGTTTTTGAAGTTTTGACTTTGTCCTTTAAAATCTTGTTTTTCTGCAATTTGTTTTTGGTTTGGGTATGGTTCGTTTAATTGACATTGCAAATACTCTTATCCAAATTGGTGCATTTGGTGAGTATAAAATTTGTATGAAAATTGAGTATGTTTTCTCTGATCCTGAGTCTCCTTTAGTGTGTAATGAGTGGGAAGTATGAAAAGCTATAAGCATCATACTTTAAGGTAGACAGGGTACTTTGAGATCAGATATTTTTTATATAATATCTGTATTTTCGTTGATAGAGGTATTATTAAATTTTCTGAAATATCTAAGAAGGGTTTTATTTCCTAGAATGGTGATATCGGCTTTGATTGGTTTGGTTTTATATTTGTGCCAAGACTTTAATTGTCTGATGACTGGTTCAAGATGTTTCTTTTCAATTTTTTTTTTGATAGAGCTATTGTATCTAGAGGATCATGGGAGTTAAAAACATTGTTTATTGTATGTTTTGAGTCATTATTTGGTGGGCCTGATAAATTTATATTATCAGTTAGGTTTTCTTTTTCTTTTAAAGGGAATAGATCTGTTTTGTATGATTTTTGTTTTATTGGTTTTTGCTGTGTGTTGTTTTAAATCCATGAGAAATATGGTATCGGTTTAAATGTACATTTTCCTAGTAGATCTACTTCGTAGTGATTGTTTTGACAATCTAAAAATAGTGCAAAATATTGTAGATTATTGAATTGTGATTGGTCTATATCAGCTTTTACTGCATATTTGCATTGTAATCTTGGTGAAGTTTCATCTTGTGCAAGGAAAAACTTGACATTTTGTGGTATTTTGCCCGTTGTTTTTCTTGTTAACAATTCAGGTGGTGTATTTCTAATACGAGTATCTGGTAGTGCGAGGTTTTTTCCTGCTGTCCAATCTATATGTAAGTTTGGGAACTTCAATAAAATTAGTTGAAATCTATAAACTCATGGTTTGGGTTTGATTTCTGTGTAAAAAGGAAAATTATGGGTTTATGATCTGTAAACAAAACTGTTGTATGTTTTGATCCAATGTATTAAAAGTTCATATTCTGTAAGTGTAAATATTTTGGCTGTGCATTCTCTCATAAGAGCAGAAAGTCTAAACTCAGCTTGTGTGAATAGTCTAGAGTTTGCTGAAATGAGGTTCAATTTATATTTTCCGTTGTGAGATTGTAATAATGCTGCACCGATGCCAAAGTTAGAGGTGTCGCGCATGGCATAAAATGATTGATCGGGATCTGGACGAGTATTTGATAATTGTTCAATGAGGAGAGTTTTGATTTCTTCAAATCGTGTTTGATGTTCTGTTGTCCATTCAAAATTTTTCTGTTGTCTAAGGATGTTGTAGAATGGTCTTAAGTATATCTGCATTTTATAAACGTCTTTACTTCAGAAGTTTAATATTCCAAGAAACTCTTGTATTTTCTTTTTATTTGAAGGTGGTTGGAGTTTTTGGATTGCATCGATGCGAGATTTTAATGGGGTTATAGTGTTTCATTCTATAATGTTTCCAAGGAGTTTTACTCGTGTTAGAAAAAAAATGTGATTTATCCGGGGCTGCTTTCATGTTTGCGTGTAGTTAATTCAAATGATATTTCTCTAAAACAATGAACATTTCGTCTTTTGTTTGTGATTGCATAAAATCATCGTCTAAATATGTGATTGCCTTTTTATTGAGTATGAGTGGTCGGAAAATTTTACTCATGAATGCTGAGAATGCTGCTGGTCCTATGAAATTTCCAAAATTCATATTGCTGGTTTTCAATAACGGAATGTGTTAATCGTCTGGATTGTTCGTCTAACGGCATTTGATTATATGCATTAATCATATCTGCTGTTGTGAATTACTTACCGTTTATTTTTGTGAGAATTACTTGAATTGGTTCAATAGGCCAATTACATTTAGATTCATCATTGAGTGAATTCAAGTATCTTGCATCTAGAACTATTTTTAACGATTCTCCTTTTGTTAAAAGGATAACGGGGTTTATAAACTTGTTACTTTTTGGATGTTCTTCTTTAATTACTGGAGAAATGCATCAGGTTTTAGAGGTAAATTTAGTGGTGAAATAACCTTTGTTTCGTTTTTCTTTACTTATTATATTATTAATCGATAATTCTTCGTCAAGAATTGTTGATTGACATAAATCTAATAGTTTTAAAATCCTATTTAGTCTATACGCTAGTTCCTTTGCGGGAGAAAATATTGCGTTAGTTTCACAGTAACCTAAGAGTCCTAGAGGTAGGGGTTATTTCATATGGAGAATTGTTATATACATGTAAGGAAATCATGTCTGAGTTGGAGTATTTCATGTGTTTAATAGATGAAATTGTTACTCGGAAAAATTTATGAATTGGTCTGAATTCAAGATCAGAAATTTAGAGATAATGTTTATTCTGTTCTTTATCAAATTGTTGAGCTTGTTTGATTAAAAGTTATAAATATAACCTGCTAGTGGTTTCAAGTGTTTCCGTTTCTGGTTGTAAATAGGGTAAAATTTAGAGAAAAAAAGGTGGTTGTTTGTTTCATCTTTGAAAAAATGTTAAAGCTGTGTTTTTCATTCTTATGTACTTATCTTTCATATGAATTCTGCTCTTTAGGATATTTATAGTTGGTATATATTTAGCATTAAATGGAATTCCAATGATATTATGTTTTTTATCTGTGATGTGGAAGATTTGTTTAAATGGTTTGCTCACAAGTTTGTTCTGTTCCATTGTTCGAGTGGGAAAAAGAAGATGTTTGATTTTTCCATAATTCTTTGAGGTTAATCCTTGTGCTGTTGCTAGCCTGCTTGTTGTTTTGAAAGGTAATAATTTCGAATGTAAAACTTTTGTTTCATTCCAAGTGGGGATGTTGATAATATTTGATTCCGCTCCGGAATCTATGAAAAAATCAATTTCAAGGTCTGGGATTTGAAGTTCATTAAATTTTGGACTTTCTAAATGAAGTGGGTTTGTCCAGGTTTTTCCTTTTGGTAAATGCGGTTCTTTAGGTATATTTTGATATAAGGTTATTTGTGCTTGAACCTTCTGTGGGTTTTTCTTCTATTATTTCTTCTACTGTTATTTCTATTGTTTTGTTACTGCTTATAGGTCTCGTATAATAATTTAAGAGAAATTGATCATGATTTTGATAGATGTGCGAATGTATTGTTTGTTCGTATATAAAAGGCTCGTAGTCATTTTCAACATGTATGAAGTTTATTGAAATTGCATTTTCTGTGTCACTTTCACTGTCTGTAGATTCGAAATTGATGTGATTTAATTGCAATTCTGTGCTTTCGTTATTATCAATACCAGGGGGTCTGGTTGATTTTCTTCGATTGTTTGTACTTGATTTATCTGCCTTCGATGTTTAGGTGTACTACTCCTGTAATTTTGTTGTGAATTTTGATAACGTGTGTTATTCGTATGTGGTGATTGACATTAGTTTCTTTGTCTGTTGTTATGTCTTGAATTTCTGTTCTGTTAATTATCGCGTGATCTATTTTGATAGTTGTTATATTTTGATCTGTGATAGTTTGATCTGCTGTTAGAAAAATCGCGTGATCTAATTTTTTGATATCTATGATTTCGATCATTTGAGTAGTTTCTAGTCCTATTGTTGGAATAATTTCTATTTCTATTGTATGAAGAGTTTCTAGATCGATCATTTGAATAACATCTATTCCTAGAATTTGAATGAGAACTGGCATCAAACAATAGTTC
The DNA here is from genome assembly GCF_963678635.1 of Symsagittifera roscoffensis. Classification (NCBI taxonomy): domain Eukaryota; kingdom Metazoa; phylum Xenacoelomorpha; order Acoela; family Convolutidae; genus Symsagittifera; species Symsagittifera roscoffensis. Next base: position 25,877,953 of record NC_087071.1, on the reverse strand, counting down.
AAGTCGGTTTGAAATTGATCTTGAATAGTTATTTCGATATTGAATATTTCGACTGTTCGATCGACTATATCTGTTTTGTTAGAATTTTTGTGTTCTTTGATATGGTGATCGTCCTCGATAATTCGGATTATAAGGTGATTGTTGTCTAGGGTAATTTGAGTTTTTTGGAAGTGGCTTTACTGAACTTTTAAAACTATGAATGTTTTTGTTGGGTAAATTTTGACCTTTTTTCATGTGCTGATCAATTGATTTATTTGGTTCTCTATTCTTTTGCGGTTTATTTTGATTGTCCTGTTGTTTTTGTCTGCACTTGGCCATGCTGTACCCATATCTTTGGCAATAATTGCACCATTTTTTTAATGATGGCTTGCCTTTAAAATTTGGATTTTTCTCGTAGATGTTTAAGATTTCTGTGATTTTTTCAGATAATTCTGTATCGGAGTCGTGAATATTGTTTATATGTGAAGTAGTGGTTTGGATGTTGTTGACATATTGTGGCTTTAGGTTTTCCGTTTCTTCTAATTTTATGGTTTATTTTTGCTTGTTCTACTTTATCTACTAAATTCCTAAAGTCTAAATCTGGTTCTCGGGTTGAGGAAGGATCTGATGCTCTCTTTTTTGTTGCTATTTTTTTGCATTTGAGGTGTTAGAGTCATCATTAAGATTTCTGTCATTTTTGTAATTTTATAATCATGGGTATTGAAAGAATATGCTTTTCGGACTAGTGTTTTAATTCTTACTGCGAGTTGTTTAATTGTTTCATTTGGTAGTCTACGAATATCATTGCATAAAACTGGTTGATGTGGTTTGTTTCTTTCAGAATCAAACATTTTTGAGATTTCTTGTGTTTACTGGTTCAGGTCCTATATTTAAAATCAAATTTGCTGTGACTGCATTTAGGTAATTTTCTACAGAGTATTCAGGGTCTGTGCCTGTAAATACCATTAGTGGTTTTTTCGATGATATTGATGATCTACCCATTAGGTATGGATTCATAGTCATTTGTAGTGATTCTGCGTTATTTGGCATTTGAGAAAAGTTTGTGAGTTGGTTTTTTGTTATTTCACGTTGTTGTAATTAATATGCGAGTGGAATTTTGTTATGTTTTTTAGTTGGTTGGTAAGATTATGTTTGGACTGGATTTTGTTGTTGAAATTTATTGTTGTAAAATGTTGGATTATTTCTAGGTTGTTGTATTTGTTCGTCTTATGTATATGGTTCGAAAATATCTGGTTGGTCAATATTATAAGAACGAGGTCTTTGGCTTGAATAAAGTTGTTGATGATTTTGATGAGAGCATTCTTCATCATCTGATGGAAAATAATTAGTTGTATAATAAGGAGGTTGATTTCTGGTATGGTATCTATTTGTATTATTTTTATTTTGTTGAAAAAATGGGTAATTTTTTTTAACTTTGTTCTTGTGAGGATCGTGGTTGCACATTAAAATTTACTGTAATGGAAGTCTGCTGGGGTATATTTTAACTTTGTGAAAATGAGTAGGTCTGAGTATTCATATTAGAAGGTTTTTTTGTTTTTGACCTATTTACATAGTTATAATTAAGTTCCGCAAAATTATTTCTGTGTGATGTTTTTTGTTTATTTGATGGTTTTTTACTGATCGAAACGTTGAGTAGTCCATTTGTGAATATTTTTGAGCAACAGAGGGTTTTACTGTGGACTGTATAATTGTTTGTTGTAGCGTTGGGTTTTTAGTTTTGGAGTTGTAAAATTGATTTGAATAGGTGAAAAACTTCGTTGTGCTTCTGTCGTTGTTATTTTTTCAACTATTTCGCGTAGTTAATTCAAATGATATTTCTCTAAAACAATGAACATTTCGTCTTTTGTTTGTGATTGCATAAAATCATCGTCTAACTATGTGATTGCCTTTTTATTGAGTATGAGTGGTCGGAAAATTTTACTCATGAATGCTGAGAATGCTGCTGGTCCTATGAAATTTCCAATGAATATTTTGTTGAATTCATATTGCTGGTTTTCAATAACGAAATGTGTTAATCGTCTGGATTGTTCGTTTAACGGCATTTGATTATATGCATTAATCCTATCTGCTGTTGTGAATTACTTACCGTTTATTTTTGTGAGAATTACTTGAATTGGTTCAATAGGCCAATTACATTTAGATTCATCATTGAGTGAATTGAGGTATCTTGCATCTAGAACTATTTTTAACGATTCTCCTTTTGTTAAAAGGATAACGGGGTTTATAAACTTGTTACCTTTTGGATGTTCTTCTTTATTTACTGGAGAAATGCATCAGGTTTTAGAGGTAAATTTAGTAGTGAAATAGCCTGTGTTTCGTTTTTCTTTACTTATTATATTATTAATCGATAATTCTTCGTCAAGAATTGTTGATTGACATAAATCTAATAGTTTTAAAATCCTATTTAGTCTATACGCTAGTTCCTTTGCGGGAGAAAATATTGCGTTAGTTTCACAGTAACCTAAGAGTCCTAGAGGTAGGGGTTATTTCATATGGAGAATTGTTATATACATGTAAGGAAATCATGTCTGAGTTGGAGTATTTCATGTGTTTAATAGATGAAATTGTTACTCGGAAAAATTTATGAATTGGTCTGAATTCAAGATCAGAAATTTAGAGATAATGTTTATTCTGTTCTTTATCAAATTGTTGAGCTTGTTTGATTAAAAGTTATAAATATAACCTGCTAGTAGTTTCAAGTGTTTCCGTTTCTGGTTGTAAATAGGGTAAAATTTAGAGAAAAAAAGGTGGTTGTTTGTTTCATCTTTGAAAAAATGTTAAAGCTGTGTTTTTCATTCTTATGTACTTATCTTTCATATGAATTCTGCTCTTTAGGATATTTATAGTTGGTATATATTTAGCATTAAATGGAATTCCAATGATATTATGTTTTTTATCTGTGATGTGGAAGATTTGTTTAAATGGTTTGCTCACAAGTTTGTTCTGTTCCATTGTTCGAGTGGGAAAAAGAAGATGTTTGATTTTTCCATAATTCTTTGAGGTTAATCCTTGTGCTGTTGCTAGCCTGCTTGTTGTTTTGAAAGGTAATAATTTCGAATGTAAAACTTTTGTTTCATTCCAAGTGGGGATGTTGATAATATTTGATTCCGCTCCGGAATCTATGAAAAAATCAATTTCAAGGTCTGGGATTTGAAGTTCATTAAATTTTGGACTTTCTAAATGAAGTGGGTTTGTCCAGGTTTTTCCTTTTGGTAAATGCGGTTCTGTAGGTATATTTTGATATAAGGTTATTTGTGCTTGAACCTTCTGTGGGTTTTTCTTCTATTATTTCTTCTACTGTTATTTCTATTGTTTTGTTACTGCTTATAGGTCTCGTATAATAATTTAAGAGAAATTGATCATGATTTTGATAGATGTGCGAATGTATTGTTTGTTCGTATATAAAAGGCTCGTAGTCATTTTCAACATGTATGAAGTTTATTGAAATTGCATTTTCTGTGTCACTTTCACTGTCTGTAGATTCGAAATTGATGTGATTTAATTGCAATTCTGTGCTTTCGTTATTATCAATACCAGGGGGGTCTGGTTGAGTTTCTTCGATTGTATGTACTTGATTTATCTGCCTTCGATGTTTAGGTGTACTACTCCTGTAATTTTGTTGTGAATTTTGATAACGTGTGTTATTCGTATGTGGTGATTGACATTAGTTTCTTTGTCTGTTGTTATGTCTTGAATTTCTGTTCTGTTAATTATCGCGTGATCTATTTTGATAGTTGTTATATTTTGATCTGTGATAGTTTGATCTGCTGTTAGAAAAATCGCGTGATCTAATATTTTGATATCTATGATTTCGATCATTTGAGTAGTTTCTAGTCCTATTGTTGGAATAATTTCTATTTCTATTGTAAGAAGAGTTTCTAGATCGATCATTTGAATAACATCTATTCCTAAAATTGATCTTGAATAGTTATTTCGATATTGAATATTTCGACTGTTTGATCGACTATATCTGTTTTGTTAGAATTTTTGTGAATTTCTTTGATTTGGTGATCGTCCTCGATAATTCGGATTATAAGGTGATTGTTGTCTAGGGTAATTTGAGTTTTTTGGAAGTGGCTTTACTGAACTTTTAAAACTATGAATGTTTTTTTTGGGTAAATGTTGACCTTTTTTCATGTGCTGATGAATTGATTTATTTGGTTCTCTATTCTTTTGCGGTTTATTTTGATTGTCCTGTTGTTTTTGTCTGCACTTGGCCACGCTGTACCCATATCTTTGGCAATAATTGTACCATTTTTTTAATGATGGCTTGCCTTTAAAATTTGGGTTTTTCTCGTAGATGTTTAAGATTTCTGTGATTTTTTCAGATAATTCTGTATCGGAGTCGTGAATATTGTTTATATGTGAAGTAGTGGTTTGGATGTTGTTGACATATTGTAGCTTTAGGTTTTCCGTATATTCTAATTTTATGGTGATTTTTGCTTGTTCTAGTTTATCTACTAAATTCCTAAAGTCTAAATCTGGTTCTCGGGTTGAGGAAGGATCTGATGCTCTCTTTTTTGTTGCTATTTTTTTTTGCAATTGAGGTGTTAGAGTCATCATTAGGATTTTCTGTCATTTTTGTATTTTTATAATCATGGGTATTGAAAGAATATGCTTTTCGGACTAGTGTTTTAATTCTTACTGCGAGTTGTTTAATTGTTTCATTTGGTAGTCTACGAATATCATTGCATAAAACTGGTTGATGTGGTTTGTTTCTTTCAGAATCAAACATTTTTGAGATTTCTTGTGTTTACTGGTTCAGGTCCTATATTTAAAATCAAATTTGCTGTGACTGCATTTAGGTAATTTTCTACAGAGTATTCAGGGTCTGTGCCTGTAAATACCATTAGTGGTTTTTTCGATGATATTGATGATCTACCCATTAGGTATGGATTCATAGTCATTTGTAGTGATTCTGCGTTATTTGGCATTTGAGAAAAGTTTGTGAGTTGGCTTTTTGTTATTTCACGTTGTTGTAATTAATATGCGAGTGGAATTTTGTTATGCTTTTTAGTTGGTTGGTAAGATTATGTTTGGACTGGATTTTGTTGTTGAAATTTATTGTTGTAAAATGTTGGATTATTTCTAGGTTGTTGTATTTGTTCGTCTTGTGTATATGGTTCGAAAATATCTGGTTGGTCAATATTATAAGAACGAGGTCTTTGGCTTGAATAAAGTTGTTGATGATTTCGATGAGAGCATTCTTCATTATCTGATGGAAAATAATTAGTTGTATAATAAGGAGGTTGATTTCTGGTATGGTATCTATTTGTATTATTTTTATTTTGTTGAAAAAATGGGTAATTTTTCTTTAAACTTTGTTCTTGTGAGGATCGTGGTTGCACATTAAAATGTACTGTAATGGAAGTCTGTTGTGGTATATTTTAACTTTGTGAAAATGAGTAGGTCTGAATATTCATATTAGAAGGTTTTTTTGTTTTTGACCTATTTACATAGTTATAATTAAGTTCAACAAAGTTATTTCTATGTGATGTTTTTTGTTTATTTGATGGTTTTTATACTGGTCGAAACGTTGAGTAGTCCATTTGTGAATATTTTTGACCAACAGAGGGTTTTACTGTGGACTGTATAATTGTTTGTTGTAGCGTTGGGTTTTTAGTTTTGGAGTTGTAAAATTGATTTGAATAGGTGAAATACTTCGTTGTGCTTCTCTCGTTGTTATTTTTTCAACTATTTCTTCACTTACGAAATATGATGGGGTTTGCATATCTGGTTGTGTAAGGTTTCTTGTTCCATTTAAGTTGTCTTAATTTATAGAATTAGGGTTAAACTTTTTTTTCCTGTTCTTTCAAGGAAGGATGAACTATAGTTCAAGGGTGTTGCGTCAATTTTACTCTAAGTAATCTTTGTGAATAGAAATTGTGCTAATTGCTTGACTTGAAATATCGGTTGGCTTATTAAAAAATGATTCATGAGACCATTCAGGGTCCCAAACAAAATCTGTTTTGTCTGCTAGTATGGTTTCGTCATTTGTATTTTGTGGTCTAAAATTTTTCTTGCTTGTGCAATAAGATCAATATTTTGACTAAAATAATCGATTATGAACCATGCTAAGATTTTTTATAAATCGTGTTTAACATGTTGTGTTATGTCATTACTAGTTAGATCTTCACAATTTGCATTTAAAAATTTTGAAAATATATGTATTCCTTGTCGTACAGTTCTATGTCAATATGTTTGAGTTGGTGAATCACTTTGAGGTTCTTTTAATTCTAATATAGGTCTATAGTTATACATAAGTGAGAATACATGGTTTGTGATTATTGAGTTTGCTCTTTGTGAGTTTTGATGTTGTATATTTTTTATGTATTCTGTAAAAACTTTTAAAAACTCAATATCTACGTCATCAGTTTGAATGAGATATTGGTCATGAAATGCATTCGGTGATCTGATTTCTATGATGTATAGTCCATATTTTGATGTGAGACTACATATACCTTTGAGATAGTGGTCAAGAAGTTGTCTTTTGATTTTAACATCGGGAAATTCTTTTGTGCATGGACTTTCTCCTTGTTCGAATAAATTTGTGATTAAATTCTGGTAAACTTTTACCTGCCCTCTAGCTTCAGCTAATGGATTTATTAAAAATGGGAGTACTGATTCTTCTAGGCTATCTTCAGTTCGAATCATTTTGGTATTGTATGACTGTTAGCGTGTAATCTTCAATGTGTCTTATTGGTTGATTCCAATTGTACAGACGTATTGATTTTTTGTGTAGCAGTTTTTTGTTCTACGTTTTCCTTTTATCGATGCTGGTGACGTGGTTTCTAAGTCAGTAAAATATATTCGATCGTCAATTTGATGGTTTTTATTTATTGAGTCTTTCAAATTGTGAAATTCTTGTGTTGCGGTTGTTTCTGATTCTGAGACTGCGTTTCTTTGTTTTGAAAAGCGTTTCCTGATAACTTGTAACTGTCTGTTAATAATTTTCTTTCTTAGTGTTTGTCTTATTGTTCTAATGTATCCTATTGTTTGTCTGTGTGGTGTGATTACGAGGTCGTATCTTTCGTCGCTAATTAAACAGTTGTGTTTTATAATTGTTGGTTTGTTTCCTATATTGTCTCTTGAGATAAGGTTTAGGATGATTATTGCAATATTGGGTTAGTAATTTCTAACCTCTTAAACTGTTAGTTCTTACGAGTTTTTGTGGTTAGCTTAACTTGGTTCGTATTTGTTTGGTTGGAGAGAAAAGCGTTTGATTTATCCTAACTAATTTTTGTATTTTTATATTCAATAAATAATTTTTCATGACGATAGATTAGTGTTGTTTTTGTTGGTCATTGTTGTATAATTATTAGGTTTAGCGCCATGAAAAGTTTTTGAAGATGATTCTTCAAAGTTTTATGTCAGTAAATAAAAATTTAAATTTACTGCTGGATTTACTCTAAATGCAAAAATTTGATCTCGTTTTTCTCGTACAATCAAGAAATCGATTGATAGATTTCTTCCTAGTCGTATGTCGTTTCTTGTTCGAGGTCTTTTCCCAATACCGGGTAGTTTTCGTATTGTTCGGAATATTGGATCTGATCTGTTAAGTCGTAGAGACATATCTACTAAGTTTTTGTCAAAAACTTTTTTGAAATTTTGTATTTTTCTAATTCTAATCTATTTTTTTCTAAAGCTAGGTTAGTTAAGGTCTGTTTGAGACTTTTGGTCGCACCAGTTGAGTTATACCCTTTGGGTATACTCATAGAGTAATTTCAGATAAGGTACACCGTCTGCTCGTCACGCTACCTTATTTTAGGCCGCATAGATTCGTGCAACTTCTTAGTCTAATACCAATCTTAATCTTACTCTTATATCTCCTAGTCTCAATAGATCTAGTGTACACCGGTTTATGCGAGTTAGTTCCAGAATCAGAACAACTGTTTTCTAAGCTTTATTCAAATTGTTCTGGTGTTGAAACTACAAGTAGTTTCAACACATACAAATAAGTGGGTTGTAAGTTTGATGGAGTATGATTGGTTAGTATTCAATATTTTATAGAGATAAAATATCAGAATAATATCCAATAATAAAATTCTAGTTTCGATTTTAGTTCCACAGACTCTAGTTTCGATCTGGTTCCATATCATCTTAGTTTTTATATTCCAAAAAGCAGTTCTTTTTGAACTTTGTTTTCAAAGTTTGTTATGAATTTACTGGTTTCAATTTTGTAAATATTGAAATATTGGCTCTTTCTCTCTCATTCTCGCATCCTTAACAAAATTTGGCCCTCAAATTAACTCTGCTGATCGTAGCTCAATAAAAGTTAACAGAGGAATAGTTTTTTCAAATTTTTTCCCCTAATTGTCAATTTAGCTAATTTTGTGTCAATCAATGTAGCCTAACTAGCCATGCACTGTTTGTTCTACATCGCCAGATCTGTGGGATGATTACTTTGCTTCACTCTCTTTCTATGTGTAAAAAGCAAGAAAAAACAAATGTTTTCGACTCTCCCTCCCCATATAAATTGCAATTTTGAACAGTTATTGAACAAAAGTTTGAAAGATAGTGACTTTTCTTGTTCGACGGATGTGATGATAGAGCTATAAAATTGCGTAGAATTTTAGTGAAATAGGCATAAACGAAAAAAAAGAAGGAAGTTTTTTCTTGACTTTTTTCGATTTTTTCCCTATTTTTTGCACTAAAAAAATTAAACATTTTCTTAATTTTTTTTCAAGAGAAGCAAAACTACCGGGTAGTCCATAAGGCATTCGAATTTATTTCTCAAAAAATATCAATTTTTAGCCTAAATTGGTCATTTTCTTACATAATGAACGTTACTCTATCACTTTGCTCGCTCGAAAAATGACAAAAAATTAAAAGTTTCAAACCGGTTTTTCTCAAAACTAGAAACAAATTTTAGAAACTTTCTAAGGTAGTTCAAATCACGATTTAAAGGGCTTTAATATGATATATCGCTCAACCCAGTCCTATGACTTTTTTTTGTGGTGACCGATTTTGAGTGGAAAAAACTAAAACACACCCGAGCACAAAATTCCTCCCCATTTTCAGCGGTCGGAACAAAAATTAATTTAGCTTTATGTTCAGCCAGTGAAAGCATCTGTTTTTATTGTATTCTGTCGTAAAAGCACATAAAACTACAAACAAAAATAGCTTGTTGAAAAGCAAAAATTTGTTTCATTCCCGCCACCTTTCAAGACATCGATTCTTAGGTTTGTTTACGTGTTATTGTGGCTAAATGCGTAAGGTTACGATGTGAAGTATGAAGATCAAATCTGTTCACAGTTATCAGTTTGTTTACCCTGCAAAGTTTTCGTCTCTTTTCCATCCCCCCCCCCACATTTCGTTTTTTCCCAGATAAAGTTTTTCATTTGTCTTACGTGTTTCTATGGCTCAAGACGCGACGTTAAGATGAAAGGAATGAAAAAAAAATGTTCAAAATAGTCAGTTGATTCACCATGCAAAAGTTCATTACATTAGGACAACGTAAAACAGTTTTTTTCAAATTTGAAGTTCAAATGTGGGTGAAAAGTGGAAAATAGTCAAATTTTATGGCATTATGACAAATAAGCTTTTCAAATTTAATTTAAAAAGGAGGCTTGGAAAGAGACAAAAATTTAATTGGGCCAAAAATGTGCATTTCCCCCCCCCCCAACCAGTGAATTTTCACTAGTAATTTCTCAGTTCTCCTTTGTCCGATTGTTTCAAAATTTAGCATGCAGACTAATTCGTGTATGGCAAACACATTTGGTCTCACATCTAACCTTGTAAAACCCCACGTTACGCCAGAAAATTGATGCTTATATTGAAGAGATGGAAAAGGAAACAGAAATTAAAAAATGATTCTGAATCTAGTTAAATTAGGAGGCTAGCTGCTTCTCATTACAATTCATATAGTTTCGCCTTAAAACGAGAAAGATCAGACCTTAATTTTAGACACTGAGAATCCAAGTCACGATCAAAAAAGCTATTGTTTGATAGCACGTTTGATCCCCAACGAGCTTTTTCTTGAGAATTTGGGGTCAGAAAACAAAGTAAAAACTCAAAAATGTGAGCGAAAGTGGAAAGAGCCGATAAATCAACACGTGTCTCTTACAAAATAAAGTCGTTAGCCAAATCAATCAAAATAAAGTTGATACGTTTGCCAAATCAATTTCATTTCACGAACCCAGTTACACCACGCATAACCAGTAGAATGACCTTGTTACATTGCGGCTGCAGTCAGTTCCGGTAAAAACCTAGGACGGTCTGTTCACCATTTCAAACTTAAGAAGCTTGCGGTTCAACTAGAAAATGCAATATGAAAACTCCTTACCAGAAAGAATTTTGCAATTTGCATAAACAAATTCAATCACATAGCTAAACTTATCAAAAAATGGGTACCAGCAGCAGTGTTGCATTATTCACCAAACTGGTCAAAGCTAGTGACCCCCATAACCCAACAGTACTTGGAAATGAAGACACAGAGGAAGAAAATGACGTGGAAGGAGGGAGGGTGAGGAGCAGCAAATTGTCAGCCATGGACATGCTCATTCCACACTGCTTCAGGCATGTTCTAAATATCACATTTTTTGAAAGTTTTGTCGACCTTTTTTTTTAGGTCGACCAAATTTGTTTTCTGAGCTCCCTAAAATCACTATTTAGACCCTAATTTGACCAAATTTTCTGCACCGCAGGCAAATTTTTGAAAAAAGGCCAAAAAAAGCGTTTTAAGGCCTTTTTTTGGAAAATTTCGACCACAAAATCGCGTTTTCGGCGCGCGCTCCCCCCTCAAAATTAGTATAGATTGGCACCAAAGGCGCCTTCAGAAAAGTCTTAAGGTCAGTGAGCCAACAATGGATATCCCAAAGTACTACAAAGGGGGGACCCTTTGTGTCGGCGGGGGGTCAAATCTCTGGGACGGGGAAAGGAATCCGCAACCGCCCCCTCCCCATCCCCCCTGAATCCGCTACTGTTTGTCTCTGTAGAATAATTTGCTCTTAATGCGCTAAAATAAATGCTCTCCTGTGCTATTAGAAAACATCAAACAACTCCCACTTTCTCAAATAATTTTTGGCAAGAGACTTTGTTATATCCCTAGCAGCCAGCAGTGTACTTTTTTTCGAATCTTTACTATAGTATTTCCCAAAACCTTAGAAAAAAAATGTAGCCCTCGCACTATAATTTACTGTTATAAAGAGGACTAGGCTCTTTTCCAGTCCCCCCCCCCCCCCCCCACCTTTCTAAACACCGAGTGTTATGTTTGTTTTTTGTGTTACGCTGTAAAGTTTGAAGAACAAATCTGTTCAGAATTGTCGATTTGTTCACCACGCCAAATATCATTGCAATATTGAAATGTGGCTCTTTTCCAGTTCCCCCCTTTCAAAATACCTAGTTTTATATTTGTTTTACGTGTTATTACGGCTAAATGCGTGATTTTACGCTGTAAAGTATGAAGAACAAATCTGTTCAGAATTGTCGATTTGTTCACCACGCCAAAATTCATTGCATTATGACAACGTTAAATCTACTTTTCAAAATTGAATTGGAAAGGGGGGAAACTGGAAAAGAGCCTAAAATGTTAAATGAGCTTTTCAAAACTGAATTTGAAAGGGGGGAAAACTGGAAAAGAGCCGAGGGCTATCAATTGATGCTGAGCTTCAAGGGCAAAGAGCATGGAAAAATGTGTTGATGTTCAGAATCAACCTGACTTTCTTCTACGATTACCTGATCGATGGCCACTCTCTGCAACTGGCTCTCACAGAGACACTCAACAGATATCCAGAGTTGTCTGGGAGGTATTTTCTTCTGAACTCAATTCAGCTCTTTTCCACACCCCACCCCCACCATTTGACCTTCAGTTTTAAGAAACTAATTTTAATATGTCATATTATAAAGAAGTTTTGCATGGTTTAGCACGTGTTTTTCATGCTTGATTTGTAAAATCGGCTTTTTTCCAGTCCACCCCCTTTCAAATTCAATTTTGAAAATCTATTTGACGTTGTCATAATGCAATGAAATTTGGCGTGGTGAACAAATCGACAATTCTGAACAGATTTGCTCTTCATACTTTACACCGTAACATCACGCATTTAGCCGTAATAACACGTAAAACGAACATAAAACTCGGTATTTTGAAAGGGGGAACTGGAAAAGAGCCGTAAAAACACGCATTCAGCCATAAAAAACACGTAAGACAATTGAAAAATCGAAATTTTGAATAGTGCGGATAAGAGGAAAAAAGCCTTTTGTTCTTTCAAAAAAACAAAGAGAATGGATGAATTCAGAAGTTACACTAGCCGTCAAAATTGAATGTGAACTCAAGTTTTTCTATCTAAAATACTTAATTTCAAGGAGAAGTTTGGACAATTATCATCTAGAATTCTTGCCATATATAATAGCTCTTCTATGAGGCTGAACATTTTTGCGTGAGCGGAGTAGAAAACCTTGATCATGCCTCATGAAACATGTTAAACCAGATAAATGCAATGTTCAGTGTGACCACTTTCTTAAATTCTTTTGTTACTGACAACTTCACACCTTCGGAAAAACCTATTACAAATGGTAAGAACTGGCGTTTTTAGATCCAGAAGAAATTGGTAAGAGCTTCAAATCAAAATTTGAGATTTTCAGCTAAGGTAGCTTAGATCAATCGTTGTCAGTCTGTGATGGTTTTTGTAGTTGTGGGAATTTAAAGATTGCCAATTTGGCCAGTTTGGGAGAATTAACATGCTATATATTTCGTTCTAATAACGCATAAACGGAGATTCAACCCGTATTAAAAATCATCTCAAATTGAATTGAGACCTGCTATTTAGCCATTTTTTTGTTGTTCCGACTTTCGATAGGAAATCAACGGAATATTTGTGCTCGGGTGAGTTTTGTTTTTCTTCAGACAAATTTCGACTTTTTTAGCCATTGTTGACGGATGTTTTTTTATATCACTCGGAAGGTATTGTTGTCCTGAGCTTAAATTTAAAATATTTCACCTGTGATCATTTTTCGTAAAGTTATGAGGGTGTAAATATTGCCATTTTGGCCATTTTGAACAATTTGGGACAATTAACGCGCAATATAATTCGCGCTATTAACGCGTAAGCGGAGATTTAATCCGTCTTATAAATCGTTCCAAATTAGTTGAACGAAGCTTATTTGCCATAATTGATTTGTTACAAGGAACGAAATCTATCTTTTTGTACTTTATATGGTGTGTGGGGGGATGATTTTCATAAAAAATTTCAAATTTTAGAAAAAAATTTCATTTTATTCTATTTCATTTAATTTTTTTTATGTATAACTGCTGCTCAATAAACCTTAAAAGGCAGTCGGAACATTCAGGGCTTCGCCATTTTGGCCAACTTGGGACAATTTATGCGCAATATATTTCGCGCTATCAACGCGTAAGCGGAGATTTAATCCGTCTGATGAATTGTTCCATGTTGGTTGAAAGAAGCTTATTTGCCGTTATTTATTTCCTACAATGAGCGAAATCTATCTTTTTGTATTTAATATGACGTGTGGCGGGATGATTTTCATAAAAAATTCCAAGTTTTTGAAAAAAAAATCCATTTTTTTTATTACATTAAATTTTTTGAATGATTACTGCTCCATAAACCTTAAAAGGCAGTCGGAACGTTCAGGGCTTCGCCCTGATACGAGCAGTCTGGTTTTACTTCATTGAGTGCAAATCATATCACCTCGTACTTAGCGCGTGTTTCCAGAAAATGTCAGTTTTTTTGAAGTTTCAATCATTTTTTGTAAAAGTAGCACTTTAAAAGGTGCAGTCAGAAAGTTAAGACTCCACCGTGGTACAACTAAGCATTTTGTTATGACTAATTGCTTGATGTTAAAATGTGAAGCATGAAGAACCATTATTGTTCCGACTTTTGGTACGAAAGTAACGGAATATTTCTGCTCGGGGTGGGTTTTCTTTTCTTCAGACAAATTTCGACTTTTTAACTAGCCATTTTTAACCAAATAATTTTTATCATTCGAAATTTACTGTTGTCTTGAGCTTACATTTGAAAAAATTGTTCACCTGTGATCATTTTTTGTAAAGTTATGGAGGTTTGAAGATTGCCATGTAGGCCAATTTGGGACAATTAACACGCGATATATTTCGCGCTATTAACGCGTAAGCGGAGCTTTAATCCGTGTTACAAATTGTTCCAAATTGGTTTAAAGAAGCTTATTTGCCCATAATTAGTTTGTTACAAAAAGCGAAATCTATTTTTTTGTACTTTATATGGCGTGTGGGGGGATGATTTTCAAAGGAAATTTCAAATTTTAGAAAAAAAAATTTTTCATTTTAATTTATTACATTTAATTTTTTTTGTTATTACTGCTCCAAAAACCTTAAAAGGCAGTCGGAATGTTCAGGGCTTCGCCCTGATACGAGCAGTCTCTTTATTTTATGAACTATTTAGGCTGCTAGTTACTAGATTGAGAACAAAAAATGAAATAACAATTTCAATGTTTTATGTGCAATAATAACTGTGGTTACAACCGCACTCATACAGCGCAAGTGTTCTTCATATAGTAAGTTTGAGTTTTTTCTTGCGCGCCTCATAAAAGTCTCGAGGTTCAAATTAGTAATCATATTTAAAAAATGTCTTTAAAAAATTTTGGAGAGGAGTCGGCTCTTTTCCACTTTCACGCCACTTTTGAAGGAACTATTTTATACACATATGTTATTCATAACTTACATCGTAACATCACGATAATTACGACAGCCATAATCACGAGTTTGACAACTGAGAAATTTGGAAAACTGAAATGTGGAGCAAAGTGAAAAAAAGTCGAGGAGTAAAAGCTAAAATTTCATTCGGCAATTTGTTGTTTTATTATTTGTGGAAGCTCAATACGACATTTTACTTACCAATAACCCACTCTGATTTCACATAATCAGAAAGCCGAAAACTTCGATTTTTTTCATGTGTCCATTTGAAAAACAAGTTAAGTGCTGGTGCTACACGTAGGAATTATAGTCATCTCTAATAAAGGAGAAAAAGGTATTTAATGCATTATCATGTTGATGTTTTTCTAAGACGAGAAAATCTGATTTTTTTGCCTTTTCTTTTCCTGTTTGTTTTTGTGTTCAGAATGAGTTGTGACAACACAGCTGTGGATCTTGTTAATCATGGTGCTCAGTTAGTGTATGTGGAGCCATCTGCCCATTCTATTGAGGATCTGAAAGAGAATGACTTCAACTACGAGTTCTGCTGCAAACACTTCGGAAAAGGAAATATTCTTTTTAATCAACAGTTTTGTTCTGTTAATCCCACTTTTTCCATTTTATTTAAATTGATCTGTTTGGTTCTCATTTTCCGAAATTTTGCAAAATAATTAAATTTGATCCAGAAGAATTTCATTTGAGCGAGCTACATGTGGCCCTTTAAATTTTTTTTTTACCGAAAATATCTTCTGCTCAACTGATTCCTCTCAATTATTTTATCTAAGCCTAAGATGCTGAATGGTTGCTTAGTAGCAGGGGCGGATCTAGTATTTTCTCAAGGGGGGGCAGATTTTCAAAAAATAATCGAAACTTTTGTCGAATTTTTTTTGGGTTGACCAAATTGATTTTCCGAGCTCTCCCAAAACATTGCAGAGACCTTGTTTTGGCCAAAATTTTGAAAAAAAACAGGCCAAAAAATTTGCGTTTTGACCAATGAATCGCGTCTTTTCGGCGCGCTCCCTCCTCAAAATTAGTATATATTGGCGCCAAAGTGCCTTTAGAAAACTTTTAGGGTCCGTCGTCAAATATGGATGTCTCAAAATAGTACAAAATGGGGACCCTTTTGAAACAATAGTTAGAAAAGAGTTAGAAAATTAATAAGTATGATTAGTGCGCTCATAAAAAGTTAGGTTAAATTTGCACTACCTTAAGTACACTTTAACTTGCCTATAAATACCTTAAAAATTGACCTTAAATCACCATAAAAACTAAGATGTATCAGCCTTGAAAAATACCTTAAATCATTTTTCTATAGGTAAATTAACCCTTAAAATCTACCTTAAAAATAGGCATTTTACCTTCAGGGCCGGCTCTAGGATTTTCTCGAGGGGGGTTCGGATTTTCAAAAAACTTTCAAAAATTCTGTTGAGTTTTTTTTTCTAGGTCGACCGAATTTATTTTTTTAGCTCTCTCTAAGCAGGTTTAGTCCTGTTTTGGCCAAAATTTCTGCGCCGCGTTTTTAAGCACATTTTGGAAAGTTTTGAAAATTTTAATGTTTGAAGTTATTGTTCACTTTGTCCTATTGTCGTGAAAGTTGACATGCAGACTAATGAGGCCATAACAATAAAATTTGGTCTTCATAACTAACCTTGTAAAACCAGTCGTTAGACCAAAAAAAATTCATGTTCGAGTGGGGTGGGGGGGGGGGGGATAGGAAAAAGAGCTAAATTTAAGGGTTGGTCGGCTGAAAATGGATTTCTAAAAAATACCCAACGAGGGACCCTTTGGGTCGGCAGGGGGTCGAATCCCTGAGAAAAGGCGTCCGCAATCAGCCGTCACCCACCAAACCCCCCCCCCCCTAAATCCGCCCCTGTTCACCTTAACACCAAAGTATATTTACCTTACATTTTTGCCTGCCTGAAAAAACAAAAGTTGTGGTAAATTAACCTGAAGTGTTAAGGTAAAAAACCTTTTAAAAATGAAGAATGATATTCTCTGCAAAATGATTCGAAACTGAAGTTCTCGGATTTTCTATCTGAAATTCTTTTTATATAATCTGCTTGAAGTAACGAAGATTTGCCCGGGTTTTGACAGAACCACGATTCTCCTTCGGCGATTTAGCACCCGACCACTTCCTGATGAAACTCACTGGTGATACATTCAAGCATGGTAGATGGGTCTCTGGCCAAAACATCATAAAATATGACCAAAATTACGTGATTTTTAATACCAGTTTTAAGTGTTAGATTATGGTTGTTGAACTATATGAATATACCATATAGCCGTAGGATTAGGATCGACTAATCACTCATATACGGTTAGTGTATGAGATGCTATTTCCCAGTTTAATTGTCTAGGGACTCATCTGCCATGTTTATTGTATGGACTCTCAGTTCAGAATCTAGCCAATAACAGTGGAATGGCTGTCAACTTCAGATTCAACCACATTCTGTGTGACATCAATGCTTGTTATTTATTCGTGGCTGATTTCTGTTCACAAGTGCGAAGTCAAACTTACAAATTCACAGAGGTCGGTAGGGTAGTTTGAATTCATCGAACGGATCTTGAAAATTTGAGAAGCAGCATAATTTGCTCTCTGGAAAAATATCGAATTTATTGTCTTTTTTGCGTAAGATTTTAACTTTAAGATAAACTGTTTTAAACCAAAGTTTGTAGAAGGTATTTATCTGAAAAATTGCAAAATTGGAACCTGATCTAAACTACATTTTATGATTGAATAAATTAGATATTTTACCAATGTAAAGTATTTAATATTAACCAATCATGATCCATCTGACTAACAATCCACTTATTTGTAAGTGCTGAAATTACTTGTAATTTCAGCACCAGAGAGATTTGAATTTAACTTAGAAATTAGTTGACTCTCCAAGAAGACTTCAGCAACCGCAATAAACCAGTATACCCTAGATCTATTGAGCCTAGCAGAGACTAGTTAAACAACCTGAGACTAGATAGTATAAGAGTAAGATTAGGATTGGTATTAGACTAAGAAGTTGCACGAATCTATCCGGCCGAAAATAAGATAGCGTGACGAGCAGACGGTGTACCCTATCCGAAATTACTCTATGAGTTATACACTTCGGTCCTAACTCATCTGGTGCGACCATAAGTCTCGAACAAGACCTTAATAGCTTAGAATTAACCAAAAATAGATTAGAATTTAGACAAAACATTTTTAAAATGTTACACGACGATAATTTAATCGAAATGTCTCTACGACTCAATAGATCAAAGCCAATATTCCGAACGATAAGAGAACTACCCGGAATTGCAAGAAGACCTCGAACCAGAGACGACATACGACAAAGTAGAAACTTACCATATAGTTATATGATAGTTCGGCAAAAGCCAACACAAACTTTTGTATTTAGAATACTACTAGCAATGAATTTAGATTTTCATTTGCAAACATAAAATCTTGAAGTCAATCTTCAAAATCATTTCAGGCGCTAAACCAAATTATTAATATACAATAACGATTGATAAGGAGATCTCAGATCGTTTTCCTAAATTCTGCAGTAATATACAAAACATGTTTGAAAAATATTTATTGAAAAATCAAAATAAAAATTAGTAGCATGACAATAAATGGTTAGTAATTATAAATCATCCTGTTGTTCCAGCTTCATCACCTAAACATAACAGCATTCATAAGCTCACTAATATCATAAAAACACTAAATCTTTTCTCTACACAAATTTAAATCATTTTAAACTTAAATTCACTTAAATTTAAAATCAGATCATCAAGGCTCATCCTTGGATCTTAAATCATTTTCTATTTAATTAAATTTAAAACTTGATCATCAAGGCCTCTCCTTGGATCAAAAAGAACAATTTTGTTCTCCCCCACCCACTTAGCTAGTGTCTAACGACCTCAAATGTCGATTCACTATCCAACCCTTTCTAAAAACCCAGGACTAACAGAAATTTTTGAACAAAACTAATCATTCAAATTAGGATAAACAGTGAAGAACTTCGGTTATTCATCCTTCACTTGATCCCCCCTCTTACCAGACCCAGGATAAATCTTAGACTTAGTAAGTTTAAAATAGTATCTAACGAACTACTCGCGTTCTAATTATACCTGAACCTTGTGGATCGATTTACTATTCTCCAACCCTGAACACAATCACTACCCTTAAGTAAGATTAAGTAAGTTAACACCTTAGCTTATACTAGCCACGAGAAAGTATAAAATCATTCTTCGGAATCGATATACTTTTCTCCCCAACCCTGAACAAATAGACCCAGGTTAGGCTAACCAAAAAATCGTAAGGACTAACAGTCTAAGTAATAGAAATCATTTAACAACCTTTTGCATCCGTCATCCTAAACCTTATGTCATTTAAAAACCTAGGAAATAAACAAACAATCGTTTTACACAATTGTGAAATAGATAACAAAAAATACGATCTTTTAATCACACCACACACACAAACAGTTGGATATATCAGAACAAAACGACAAACACTAAAAGGAAAAATAATAACCAAACAAAGACAAATTACACGAAAAAGATTTTCCAAAAACCGCAACGCATTTTCAGAATCAGAAACCAGCAGTTTAGACGAACTTTATAAATTAAAAGAATCTATAGATAAAAATTGCCCCATTCACGATCAATTATATTTTTCCGACTCAGAAACAACTTCAAATTCATCAAAAAGAGGA
This sequence comes from Symsagittifera roscoffensis, assembly GCF_963678635.1. Taxonomy (NCBI): domain Eukaryota; kingdom Metazoa; phylum Xenacoelomorpha; order Acoela; family Convolutidae; genus Symsagittifera; species Symsagittifera roscoffensis. The sequence goes on along the minus strand of NC_087071.1, from coordinate 25,858,636 downwards.
AAAAGAAGAATAAAAAAGCAATATAAGCACAAACCAGTACATTTATACAATTGGAATCAACCAATTAGACACATTGATAATTACATATTAACAGTCATCAAACGAAAAAATGAGCTCAACACACACCCCAGGTGAAGAAAGTCCAGATGATGATGATATCTTCCCCTTTATCGTTCGTAGATGCAACCACTGATAGAGGACAGCATATATTTTGCAAAAATTTACTCTTAAATTTGTTTGAACCCGGAATCAGTCCATGTAAAACAGAGTTCCCAGATGTAAAAATCAAAAGACAAATTATCGATCACTATTTGAAAGATATATGTAACTTAACACAACAATACGGAATCTACTCCATAGAATTCAACTCACCAAACCAGAATCACAACAAATATGTAATTCAAACAGACGACCTTGATTTAGAATTCTCAAAGTATTCTCAGAATATATAAAAAGCATACAATATCATAACTCACAAAGAGCAAACTCCATATTCACCAATGAAGTTTTTGCAATAATATATAGTTATATCTCGATATTAGAAAACGAAATCCCAATCACAAATGTTTCACCGACAGAAACATCTAAACATATAAGAGTACGACATGAAATCACACTACTCTCTAGTTTTCTAAATATAATTAAAGAAAATTTCACGAAAGATGAAGTTTCACAACATACAAAACACGACTTACAAAAAATTTTGGCATGGTTCATAATAGATTATTTCACACATAATATTGATTTAATTTCAAAAGCAAGAAAAAATTTTAGACCCCAAAACTCAAACGATGATACTGCCATCACAGAACAATCAGACTATGCTTGGGACCCCGAATGGTCTCATCCCGCATTCATAAACTTCCCACAATCAATCTCAAGTCAAGCAATAAGTACAATATCTTATGTAAGAGATTATGTAAGAGTAATACCATTAACCATTGATGCAACACCATTAAACTATAATACATTTTTACCTGATATGCAAAATAATAGTTTAAACTCCACAGTCATACACAATGAAAACCTCAATGGAACTAGAAATCTCACTCAACAAGATATCCAGACACCATCACACTTCATAAATGAAGAAATCGTACACACAACAACTACACAACAAAGTATTTCACCAATACGTCCAAATTTAACAACACCAAGAAATACAAACCCTTCACAAACACAAGTAACCTTACAATCAACCGTTAAACCTTCGGTTGCCCCAAAATATTCACACATGGATTATCAAACATACAGACCCATGACAATACCGTCAAAAACACGTAAAACGTTCACTAGAAACAATTTTGCAGAACATAATTATAATTACACACATCCATCAAAAACAAATTATCCCCCACGAAAAAATTTTAATAATTATACAAGATCTCGAAACTGGGATAACCCAATGGCACAAACTAATTCAGTAAACTTTCAAACAAATTTACATCCTTCACAGGATCGTAGTGAAAACTATCCATTTTTTCAACAAAATAAAAATAAAAAACAAACATTTTATCAAATGGATTACTTATCCTCAGATGATGATTTTTTACAACCAGATATATTTGCACCATATAATCAAGAATATCGTGGACAAGGAGTACAGAAACCACATACAAATCATAGAATTTTTTCTCCACAACCGATAGATTCACAAAATCAACAACCAATTCAGCAACAAAACCCAATTAATACACAATATTTTCAACCAATTCAGCAACAAAACCCAATGATCACACACTCGTATCAACCGACACAAATGCAAAATGAAATACCACTCCCATATTATCTTCAACAACACGAAATAACAAGAAATCAACTTTCAAATTTTTCTCAAATGCCAAATGCAGCAGAATCATTACAAATGACATTGAATCCATACCTTATGGGTGGATCATCAAAAACATCAAATAAACCTTTAATGGTATTCACAGGAACAGACCCTGAATATTCTGTAGAAGACTATTTAAATGCAGTAACAGCAAATTTGATTTTAAATATAGGACCTGAACCAATTAATACGCCACTACATCAAAACTGGATACATCGACGCACAGCGTTGATACAAACAACTTTAGACGGCGCAGCCCAAAAATGGTTTTCAGTATTGCCTATAGAAATAAAATCAAATTGGAAAAGGTTTACACAAGAATTTTCAAAAATGTTTGACTCCGAAAGAAACAAACAACAACAAAGAGTTTTATGTAATGAAATTCGCAGATTACCAAATGAAACCATCAAGCAATTAGCAGTACGCATCGAAACACTAGTTCGAAAAGCATATTCATTAAATACACACGACTATAAAAACACAAAGATGACAGAAATCTTAATGATGACCTTAACACCGCAATTAAGAAAAATAGCAATAAAAAAGAGAGCATCCCATCCTTCTTCAATTCGAGAACCCGATTTAGATTTTCGAAAACTAGTAGACAAACTAGAACAAGCAGAAATCACAATGAAACTCGAAGAAACAGAAAATCTGAAATTACAATATGTTAACCGAATCGAAACAAATACCACAAGTATCAACAATATACAGGAATCAGATACAGACCTCGTTGAAAAAATCACTGAAATACTCAATATTTACGAAAAACACCCAAACTTTAAAGGCAAACCATCTTTCAAAAAATGGTGTAATTATTGCCGACGATACGGACATAGTATTTCTGAATGTAGACAAAAACAGCAAGACAATCAAAATAAACCTCAAAAATATAAAGAACCAAATAAATCATTCTATCAATACATGAAAAAAGATCAAAATCTACCAAACAAAACTGTGTACAGCAACAACAGTTCAGGAAAACCACTCCCGAACAATACAAATTATACAAGAAATCAATCACCATATAACTCAAGTTATAGAGGAAGATCACCAGAACGAAGAAATACGCAAAATTCATCACAAAATCACTACAATAGACCAAATAGTCGAAATAACTACTCCAGATCAAATTCAAATACAACACGATTTGTTTCTAGATCTAATTCCCAATCAAGAAATAATTACTATCCAAACAATCAATCACGAAATTCATCATACAATAGGAATAGAAACTACTCCAATAATCGGAATAGAAGTTATTCAAACAACCGAAACCAGAATTACCCGAACAATCGATCAAGGAATAACTCATATAATAGATCGAACTATAACAGACCAAACAATAATTACAAAAACAGATCACGAAATAATTCACAAAATTGACATTCAAGTTATAATAATCGTTATAGAAGTTATTCCCAATCACCACACAGGAATAATAACCATTATAATAATTCTAATATTCGCCATAGAAGTAGTACACCTAAACATCAAAGGAGTATAAATCAAGTATAATCAAATCCAGAAACAACATCAGACCCTCCAGGTATTGACGACACAGTAATGATATGTTACAACTCAATCAAATAAACTGTGAATCATCAAACTCAGAAAGTGAAACAGAAAACACTATCTCCATCAATATGATAGCAGTCGAAAATGACTATGAACCTATTATATATGAACAACCATTTTCATCACACATATATGAAAATCAATCAGAACTCCTTCACAATTATTATATTGAACCCATCCATTCCACACCGACGACGCAAAAAACTAATGAAATTAACACTACAAATCTACCCAATGAGAATGACAAAACAAAATGCTTGAATACAAATCACATCTATCAAAACGTACAAAAAGAACAACCCAAAGAAAAAATTTGGACAAACCATTTCTTTTAGAAAGTCCAAGAAGCAAAGAATTTCAACCACCAGATCTTGAAATTGATTTTCTAATTGATTCAGGAGCAGAATCAAATATAATAAACATTCCCACATGGAATGAAATAAAAACCTTACACCCAGAGCTAACACCTCTTGAAACCTCCAGTAAACTAGCAACAGCACAAGGATCAACATTGGTAAACTTTGGAAAAATTCAATTATTTCTTCTCCCCACAAGAACAATGGAGCAAAATAAAATTTTAACTAAACCATTTAAACAAATATTCCATATCACTGATATTAAACACAATATCATTGGAATACCATTTATCTCTAAATATATACCAACAATCAACATATTAAACAGTAAAATACTAATCAAAGATAAATACACAAAAGCAAAGGACACATCCCTAACATTTTTTCAAAGATTAAACAAACAACCACCATTCTTTTCAAAATTTTATCCAATATATAACCAACAAAGAAAACACCTGAAACCACTATCAGGAAACATATATAATTTTTCAATAAAACAAGTTCACCAATATGATAAAAAATAAAACAAACAACAACTTTATATGTCAGATTTTGAATTCAAACCTATCCATAAGTTTTTCAAAATCACAATTTCATCCATAAAATATTTGAAAAACTCGAATTCAGATATTATTTCTCTACATGTATACAACAATACACCCTATCAAGTAACACTACCTTTAGGACTTTTAGGCTATTGCGAAACCAACGCTACAATATCACCAATATACGAAAAAGCATATCGCGTAAATAATATACTCCAATTATTAGATATTTGTCAATCCACAATTCTTAATGAAGAATTATCCATAAATAATATAATAAGCAACGAAAAAAGAAATACGGATTATTTCACAAAAACCCCATATTTCAAACCGACATTCAACATAAATAACTACACAGAGAATCAACAGAAATTTTTAACAATGTTTAATTTCCAACATTCACAAATAACACAAGACGAATTTGAAAAATTAGCCAAACAGCTAATTAAATATTCATCAGTCTATGCAACATCCAAATTTGATGTTGGCAAAATCAGCTCATCACTACATCTCCCATTAAAACCAGACGCAGTTTTCAAAAAACAAAGAGCAAGTAAAGTACCAATTCGTTTACACGATAAAGTGAATAGATTACTTGATATTTTAGAACAATACAATATAATCTCACCAGTAAATAAAGAAGAACAACCAAAAGGTAACACATTTATCAACCCTGTTATCATTCTAGCCAAAGGAGAATCATTAAAAATCGTTCTCGACGCTAGATACCTCAACTCACTCATAGATGAATCAAAGTGTAATTGGCCTATTGAACCAATACAAGTTATTTTAACAAAAATAAACGGAAAATACTTTACAACCGCAGATATGAATAGTGCATACAATCAAATGCCATTAGATGAACAATCGCGACGTTTAACACAATTTGTTATTGGAAACCAACAGTATGAATTTAACCGCTTATTCTATGGAATATCCATAGGACCAGCAGCATTTTCAGCTTTTATGAGCAAAATTTTTCGACCACTAATACTCAAGAAAAACGCAATCACATATTTAGACGATGTTTTTATGCAATCACAGACTAAAGAAGAAATGTTCAATGTTTTAGAACAATATCACCAAATACTTCAGAACGAAAATCTGAAGGCCGCCCCCGATAAATCACACTTCTTTTTGACAAGAGTAAAATTCTTAGGACATAATATAGAAAGAAAAACAATCACCCCATTAAAATCACGCATTGATGCTATTCAAAAACTCCAACCACCAACAAACAAAAAGAAAATCCAAGAATTCCTTGGAATGTTGAATTTTTTAAGTAAATATGTCTATAAAATGCAATTATACCTAAGACCATTTTATAATATACTTAGACAACAAAATAATTTTGAATGGAACACAGAACATCAAGCACGATTTGAAGAAATTAAAAAACTTCTAACTGAACAAATTTCAAACACAATTCCAGATTCAAATCAACCATTTTATGCAATGTGCGATGCTTCGAACTTTGGCATCGGCGCAGCGTTATTACAATCACATAATGGTACAAACAAAATGAACCTTATATCAGCAAACTCTCGATTATTCACTCAAGCAGAGCTAAGACTCTCAACCCTAATGAGAGAATGTACAGCCATAATCTATACACTTACAGAATATGAATTTCTGATACTTGGATCAAAACATCCAACAGTTCTATTCACAGATCACAAACCAATCATTTTTCTCTTTACACAAAAATCTAATCCAAATCACCGAGTTTATAGATTTCAACTAATTCTAATGAAATTCCCAAACTTACATATAGTTTGGACAGCAGGAAAGAATCTTGCATTACCAGACACATTAAGTCGAAATACGCCACCGGAATTACTTACACGTAAAACCACAGTTGAAATACCCAAAAATATAAAATTCTACCTTGCAAAAAACGAAACATCACCCCGACTAGAATGCAAATATGCAGTAAAAACTGACGTTGAACAATCACAGATAAACAATCTACAACACTTCCCACTTTATTTAGATTGTCAAAATAATCACTATGAAGTTGACCTACTTGGAACATCAATTTTAAACCAATCCCATATTCACAATGGATAAAAAATAACACCCAACAAAAAAGAGTAAAACAACACTCGCATAAAAAAGACTTTTTTCCACTAATTGAAAAAGAAAACCTAACTGATAAAATAAATTTATCAGGACCACAAACAAACGATTCAAAATACACAATAAATCAAATATTTGACCTTCATGACCCACTTGATACAATCCCTTTATCTAAATTAGAAATAGAAAACATTTTTCTCCCCCCAACAAAAACAATTACAATTTCAACATTGAAACAATACCAAAATCTTGACCCAGTAATTAGACAACTAAAATCATGGCACAAAAATAAAACTAAACCCGTCAAGGCAGATACAACTATTTTAGGAAATAAAACACTCCTCCGATATTTTCGAAAATTCAATAATACAACAATTAACGAAAACACAGACCTTCTAGAATACAAATTAAATGAATCTACAGTTCCCTGTCTCCCTCTTAGTATGATTCTCATAGCTTTTAATATTTCACATACACAAAATATTAAAGGACACTCTGGATCAGAGAAAACATATTCAAATTTCATACAAAACTTTTATTTCCCAAATGCACCAATTTGGATAAAAGTACAATGCAATGATTGCATAGTATGTCAACTAAATAAACCTTATCCAAATCAAAAACAAATAGCACAAAAACAAGACTTTAAAGGACAAAGTTTGTACTTTAACCACCGTATCTCCTTTGATACAAAAGGACCAATTTCACCCTCATCCGAAGGAAACTCCTACATTATGGTAATTGTTGACGCGTTTACACATTATGTAGCACTTAACTCAGTACCACATTGTAACGCTTATTACGCTTACACAACACTCTATGAACACTGGATAGCCAAATTCGGACTACCAGAAATTTTAGTTACAGACAACGGTACAGAATTCATAAATAATGAAATCATCACACTATGTCATCTATATAACATCAAACACAAACCACGTACATCTCACGCACCTTGGACAAACGGCTTAGTCGAAGGTATGAACCGTTCATTACAAGAATATCTCAGATGTATCATCAATGGAAATGATACAAGATACACCGAATGGTCAGCAGATGTAAAATTATTTCCCTTAGCATATAATTCACAAATTACGACAACTCTAGGAATGTCACCATATGAAATGGTTTTTAACCAAAAGCCACGCAAACCAATAATGTTTACAGCAAACTCTCATAAAAACGCACAAGGTTATTGTCAACCAAATAAAGACTCAATCTGTTATAACCTACCTTTACATACACACGATGAAGATCATTTTCATCACCCACAAATTCTTAAATTAGCCTCCGGTACACACACCGAATGGATTTTAAACAGAGATAAAAAACACAATGAAATTTACCAAAAAGTAACAAAAAAGTTGTTACAAAGGCAAAACATTAATGAACAAATAAATTCACGCTTTACACCAGCCTCCGATTTAAAAATTGGAACATTTGTTTTAATACCCAATTTTAATACTCAAAAAGGAATTTCAAAAAAATTACAACCCCTTCGTAAAGGACCATACCAAATAATTGCAAAACCCACTGATGTCACATATAAAATCACCGACTCAGACAAAAAAGAAATCGTTCAACACCGAAATAACCTATTACCTTATTATCCAAAAGAATACGCACTCCGCGAACTAACTCAATTATATTCTTTTACAGGTTTACAAGTTATTCAAAATGACCCACATACGGAAAATACAACAAAGGAACAAAAAGATTTTCACCTCAAAAACCAAATAACAAAATCAACCACCACAAAAAACAATACAAAAAATCTAGATCAAAATACATTTCAAAAAGAAAGAAAAAATAGAAAAATGACAGAACAAATAATACCCCAAGAACAAATCGACAAATCAGAACATAGAGAGTCTTCACGACTTAGAAATCAACCACGTAAAAATTATAAATTATTCATCCCACAATCTAAAATATTAAAGAAAGTTGAATTTCAAAAACAACTTTAATTCTACATTTAATAATCTTTGCACCTCTGAAACATTTTACACTTTCATTTTTCAAAATAACATGCTGACAAACACGCAGCGATTCTAGTTCAAAATTAGCCAATAGGATTCATCCAATCCGTCACCTTCTATAACTCTAACACAAACCAACTAGACGAAAAACATTAAACTCCCGGCATATCTATAACTAGAACTTTACGACCTCCAGGTCAAAAATAAGCAAACCACTCCAACTTGACAACTAAAATAAATATCACCATAATATCATAACCCTCCCTTATCTAATAAACCAAAGATCAACAATATTTCCCCAACTCAGACCTCAAATATCCCCCAAAAAAATATGTTAAATTAGCCTAAAGTAAAAGAACGACCATTTTAATTAGCCTAAAGTATAAAAATCTCAAAAATACCCCAGATCATTTGACAAATGAAAATAAAGACAAAGAAGACCTCCCAATCACCATAAAAATTGCCCCCAACAATTTTTCACAAAACTCAACCCACTTGTCAAAAAACCAATAAATAATCCGAAAATCCAAACAACAAAAAATATTCGATCAAGAAGTCATTTCGTAAATGCTCTTCTCTCAATCAGTCACTATAATTATCACAAACCTCAAACAATTTTTTACGATACTTAAAACTTTTATAATATTTCTTTTTGATATCTTTGAATCTTTTGTAATAATCTTAATCATTTTTTGCAATATTTTTTAAATTTTCTAGTCCCTATTCGAACTATACCTCCAACTTTCAAAAGCTATTGACTATATCCACAGGTACGATTCACAAAAACTTATCTAAATGATACGAACCAATTTTAGTAGAACCGATATTTTTTTACTATTTGTAATTTTTATAACATTTCTCTCATCCCTCATCTTGACAATATGCAAATGTATAAAAAAAGCAATCATCACATTCGCCCTAGCAACAATTCTCCTAATTCTTTTTTTAGAAGAATACTATAATAAACATAAACTTTTTCACTAAAAGAATAGACCAAAAAAGCTATCAAAAATTGCTACCCAACAGTCACATAGTCAGTCTTCACCGACATCATCCCAAGATAACCCAACAACACCTTTAACTACCCAAAATCCTCAAACATCTACACGAATTTCCTTTCAAGATAACCCATATACCTTTGAAGAACGACACGCTCGCTTATCAGAACCACTAGAACCAGTTCAACGACAAGCACCTCTAAGCGAACCAACATATAACTTATACCCAACACTACCACAAGAATTAAGTAGAATAAGAAATCCTAGTCAAAACCAAAATACAGTCGAAATAAATAGACAAATTATACATCCTCGACGAAACAGAAATTTTCAAACTCCCCGAGTTCATTTTGATATACCTCAATCCCCATCACAAAACACTCCAGAAAACCCCATTGGTATATTACCAGAAACCCCTACGCTTCTTTCACAACGTAGCACCTCAAGCCTACCATCAGGTTACTTAGGTTCAACACCAACATCTGAACAAATACGTGAAAATCCCTTTAACCCCCCAAACCAGGCATCACGACTACCATATTGGACAACACATTCATTTACACAAGGTGAACTAAATTTAGTCAATGATCCAATAGATATTTCTACGGATACAACAACATCCTCATCACTACCAGAAACATTATCACTACCATCAACACCATCAATAAGCCAGATTTCACCACCACCTTTTAACTTAAATTTCCCAAATAACCTCGACGCTAGATATCGAGAACAATCATCAACAAATATTCCTTTAAGACTAGACTGGAATACATTCACAGCACCTCCACCATTATTTGGACAACACCTAGAAAGTAACCGACTCCACAATTGTGCACTAAATAGACTACAATATAGACAAGACATTCACGAAGACATTCGTGCTCATAACATCCAAATACTCCAACAGAATAGTCTACAATTAAAATTTGAAATCACGGTTAAATTAAACAACATTACTCAACATCCCTATCCATTAAATCCACCAAATATAACAGCTCAATCCCTACCACCACCATTTATAACAACTGAAGTAATATACAAATACGACAGATATACCAAAAAGACAATTGGTTACATCACATTTTATAACCCATACTCAGGATTGTCATACACATGTATATTCTAAAAATTTTAATTTTTCTCCAACTCCTTTTTCTAATAACCTCAAATCAAAACATAAACCCTTCCCCCCGCACAGGACCACAAGATTTATTAGTAACACATTACGATTGTGAAGAAAACGAACAAAAAACACTACACAAATATGCAATAAATCAAGTATCACAATGCGAAACAGAACCACAAGCCATAGAAACAACAAATGTAATAGCGACACTCTATTCAAAAGCCCGAGCAACTACAGTTATAGGATATAAATTCACAGCAGCATTTTCTGAAAAGAAAGTACATTGTTCACAAGTCTCAAACGGAAATAAAAACCGACTTGACCATGAATCATTCTACCAGAGTAATATAGAACGACTTTTACATCTCAATCCCGAAGATTGTAAAAACGAGTTACTCCGACTAAACATCACAAAAAATAAAAACACAGATAGAAAGTTAGTGTATTTCCAAGTTTTTTCAGATTCTGTACATCAAGCAGAACTTGAAAGATATCAAGGACATATAAAATTAGATGATAAGTACCCATATAACGGCGCACACGGACGATTAACCTATGACATGCACGATAAACACTGGATACCACACATTGGTATAAATAACCCATCAAACTGCAAAGCAGACACAAAAAATAAAGGATACCAAGAAATAATGTTTTTCGATTGGAAAATACAACTCGAAAAAATTCAACTCACACGAGATTTATCAGACAACACAATGATCTATCAAGGAATTAGATTACCTTGTAAAAACGACCAAGGCTATTGTGACCCTACAACAAGAACACAAGCAACAATTGTTTGGTTCCCCGAAGACACATGTACAACATTTCAAGTAGCAAAAATACACGCTCGTATGATAAAATTTCACGAAAAATATTTTATACAATCAATACCATATGAACAAGTAAATCCATTACGAAAAATAAGTTCTAATTTTAGAAACATTCATAATATAGAAAATAAATTAACACGTTTTCAAATATATCAAGAAACAGAACTTGCATGTAAATACAGAAACCCACTTCACAAAACACAATACTCCGACGAAATACTAGTTGAATACGAAAAAGGATTCGACATGACCACTGGAAAAACAAAAGTCGACCCATACGCCACAAGTCACCCTCCAAATGAAGGAACATCATACATACCAGTTCATTTTCAAAAAAATACATGTCAACCTGGTGGACATTTAAAGCCCCAAGACGATCAAAGCACACGTTTACAAGAACTATCACTAATGAATAGTACATATTTCGGTAATATCCACTATGATATTCACTTAGATATGAAACTAGACTACACGATTAGCCGAATTTTTCAAGAAATGTCACTCTCTGAATTAGAAACACTACACCAACTATGCGAATTAGAAAGAACACAAATATTACAATCACTTGCACTAGCAGTATTAAAAATACCCTACGCAGGATATTTACTATCAGGAAATAGATCAAATTTTTTAGACTATGAAGGAAACATTTTATGGTTTTATACTTGTACCAAAAAATATCACCACTATACGTTTTTGAAGACAAACGATGCTATAAAAGAATCCCTATCTTTTATAAGAACAAAGTACATTTCGTTGACACACTTTCAAGAAGAACCTATTTCTGGGATACCGCAGTCCCATGTGGATCAGAAAATAGCCACAATGTAGTACAACTAAACCCTGATAAAGATAAATATTACCTTCTCACCCCATATCCCACATTAATGCAATCACTCAAAAAATTTTCACCAGAAAGCATTCGCGCTATCGCTCGAAACCCAAATCTAGACTTACAATCAATAGGAATATACTCAAAATCAGATATTCAACATCACATTAGAACACAACAATTCCAAGAATTATTAACACAAATGGACACAATACAAAGACATTCAATTGACCAAAACTTACGCAAACTTGCCGAAACCGCAGGATTTGCAGACATCTATACGCAAGACTATAGCGAATATTTTAAAGACATTAAAGATTATATATATCTAAACGGTGAAAAATACCGTCCCCAAGATATATCACCTATCAATATTTTTAGCTTTGTTACACTCAAGAATGAAATTCTTGATTTTCTAGGATGGCCCTACTACATCTTAGAAAAACTGACTATTTTATACGCAATGTTTAACTTTATTGGATTTCTTTTTTCACTCTTAAAAGGAATCTATAACACATGTGCTATACACACACAAGTCAATAGACAAGCAAGTGTAGCACGCATACTATTTGCAGGATTTTTTGGAATTTTTTCTACATCAATAAACAAAATTCTTTTAGATGCACAAATAAAAGAATACAACACAAAAATAGCAACAAGACAGAACACATACGACGAAGAACATAACAATGTAGACACAACGCCAACAGCACCACAGTTACCACCCCTACCACATAACCATCCATTATCCCTAGTCCCACGTAATTTTCGAAACTTAGCAATAACACATAATCCAAATTTTAGACCAACCATATCACAAAGTCCCATCCAACATATAATGACACGCCACTCACAAGATGAAAATACTTATGAACAAATTATAGAACAACCCCATACCACCGCTTTTCAGTCTCAAAATAATAATTTTTTTAGCCCACGATGAGCCGACAACTTGGATCCCTACACCGTTCAAATTCCCACCCAACCAACCTCACTACTCCAATTACAATAATACCACTTTTTGCTTTCCCGCCACCCGATTTCCCAACCAGTAATGTAACATCAGGCATGAATTCCGATACTAATTCACACATCTCAGTTTTATATTGCACATCACAACTCAATAACCCGAATATTGAAACCCCCGATGAATTTGCCGACTCTGAACCATCTCCATTCAATAATTTTCACACCAACCCCTCAATTTTTTCCCACCCCCTTTTCAACCAATGCTACCAAATAACCCCGTCCCCACCAATTCTACACCCTCTTATGCTTCCCAAGTCACTCCAACCTATTCTTCACATCATTCAGACCGATCATCCAATTCTCCAGATACCCCCCAAATCTCCCCAGAACTAGATAGTTTTATTACATTACAACAACAACCCTACCACCTTGATACCCCCATCATAAACCAAATTTCATCCACAATAGATTCATCCAACCCTCCTACCCCTACACCCTCTTCAATTTATACCGAATCATTAGCACCATCATCCACATCTACTGAATCTTCACTCAGCACTAATAGAGTTTACCGCACTTTTAAAAGAAAGTTCCCCAACCATCCTTTCCCAGCAAAACCAGGAACAGCCCGTGAATATATAAATCACCCAAATCACACTAATACAAAAGAATTTTTAGCTATCACCTTACCCTCATTTCCACAATACACCTTAAACACCCGTCACGACACTAACGAGACACGTAACTTTGTAGACGAACACGTTTTAATGCCTACCCTTCCTTGGACCTCATATTATCATTTTAATAATCCCCTTTGCTTACCTTTATCTAACACTCACATCGATATAGAACGAAATAAGGACATGCTATATCGACTCACTACACCACTAACACCTAGACAATTTACTTACATCGGATATAAAAAATCACTAAAAACATACACTGCACTCCGAGCTAACGAATATACGCTAGAATATTACGATCATAACATCATCAGAACTAACCAAGATCAATTCTTAGACGACGATCGCTTCGCTAACCCACAAATCACAGAAAAATTTTTCATTAAAACACCATATGTATTTACACTCAATATCTATGACCGCAAATTTGACCACATCATTTCAGAAGCACTAACAGACACACAAGCTTACGAAAGTTTTAAAGAACGCTTCCAAATATTTTCACTAACCTTTCATTTCCTTGCACCACATGAAAGAGATTTGCACTGCTCACACGATATTATGTTGCGCACTAAACAAACTCACACATATACATATTATCGTTTTATCCAAAGTCACTTCGACCTACACACCCCCTCCAGACAACCACACCACCGTTTTCAATTCATCAATTCTAAATACACCTCACCATTCTTTCTTAACTTCACATATTGTATTAAAGATACTAACCTTCATGGTATTCTCCGAAATTATGATCCCATAACCCAAATGTATATTTTTGTCCCATCACCAAGACCTTCAACGCAGAAGAATCCCGACCCTTTCTTCTCCCACACGAATTTGTTCAACCTATAGAAATCCCCATTTTAGAATTCATCCACAACACTAAATTCAATCACAAATTATATAATCTAATCCAAAACACACCTTATGAGTTTGCAGTTGGCACTGAAGAACTAACCACCATTAAAGCACTTCAATTGCTTTGGCCACTGCTTCAAACTAAAAATATCATCCGCATCTTAGCTAAATTACTAACAACTTCAGATCTCATCCACGACATCTTCCCCCACGGTTTCTTCCCCGACGACTAACAGGTAAGTATGAACTATACATATTATTAACTAGTTATTAAAATTAGAAACTAACCATTCTTTATTCATGTCTTCTTTAGAATTTTAGCCTTCATCCAACGATCATCTGAAAAATTCACAAAAGAAAATGAAAATTGAAAACTTCTTCAAACTGTTTAAAACTCTATTAATTTTTTGCACCAAATAATTAAATAAAAATAATACCAATGCAATAATTTAATTTATAAATTTTTTCCCAAATGCAGTAAATCTAAAAATGATGAAAATTTGTAACTTAATTTTCCCCAACAACTAGCAGTAAAATTGAAATTCTATGTAGTAAATTAATAAGAAGCAAATGCAGTACTAACCTTTTGATATTTTCATTCACTCGCACAAGAATTCTATCCAAATTCGCACAGCTCGCCCACGAAGAATTGTTTAAATAATGAATTTCAGTTTCAAGCTTTCACACTCAACAACTCTAACACACGATAACAAGTTTCAAACTTTCCTTTAACCCGGTTGGAAAGGAATTATATACTAAACAAAACTAACCAATGCAGCTTACTAAACACCACAACACATAGCATAACAGCATGACTAAGAAAAGGAAACCAACGGTACCCAAACCGGATTAACCCAGTTTAAAACTGGATAATTTATTCTTTTGAAGACTATTATAAAGTCTAAGAAAGAAATAATAAAACACAAAAAAGTCGAAAGACAAACCCATACCACAAACAATTTGATTTTTGAAAAAAGGACACAACCAACAAAACATAAGAAAAACCACAACAAACCCAACATAAAACGTTGTCACATAACAGGACCTCTCACAAAAACCGCATGCAATCATACTCCCACTCCTGGCCTAACCCACCAGAAGAGGACGTCCTGAGCATGTTCTATAGCCGGCCTAACCCACCGCGCTACATCCACGCTTTGTGACACACACTCCTATTTTTAATAAGAGCTACTCAAGGGTGAGTAACTCTTCAAAATAACTGAACTAAAACAAAAAGCTTTTGTGAAAACAACTACCCAAAATCATAATTAAAAAACATTAAACTAATAAAAGTTTTATAAAATGTAAATTATATTATGCAATATATCGATCAGCATACAACACCAAAGACGAACATCCAAAGACAAAATGAACCTACTACACTCGAAAAAGAATGGCCAACCACAATCAATATGACGCCCACAATCACAACTCAAAGGATTTAGAGTACGACTTGACTTCGCAGAAAAGGACTTCATTGAACTAGACCAATGACCACCTCGATGTTCAAGTATACGTACAGATCCGAGTAACCAGGCATCCCCTCCACACACAATCTCCACGCCATTCCCAGACAAGATCAAAACACAAAGAAGTTCTCATCAATGAAACAGAAAAACCTGACATAGCCAACCATTCTGAAATCAGATTTGAGTTTGTTGCGAAAACCCAGTCGTTGTCATGAGATGACACAGCGATCGAACCTGGAACTTCTCTAACAAGAGAACCCAGAAAAAATATGATGTTCGCCAAACACCAACGTCCATCATCCATCCTTTGAATTACAGAAAGACTATTCTAAAAAACTCTGCAAAACCCGGATGGGTGGAACCTGATCTAAACTACATTTTATGATTGGATAAATTAGATATTTTACCAATGTAAAGTATTTAATATTAACCAATCATGATCCATCTGACTAACAATCCACTTATTTGTAAGTGCTGAAATTACTTGTAATTTCAGCACCAGAGAGATTTGAATTTAACTTAGAAATTAGTTGACTCTCCAAGAAGACTTCAGCAACCGCAATAAACCAGTATACCCTAGATCTATTGAGCCTAGCAGAGACTAGTTAAACAACCTGAGACTAGATAGTATAAGAGTAAGATTAGGATTGGTATTAGACTAAGAAGTTGCACGAATCTATCCGGCCGAAAATAAGATAGCGTGACGAGCAGACGGTGTACCCTATCCGAAATTACTCTATGAGTTATACACTTCGGTCCTAACTCAAAATGTATGTACGATATGATTGATAAAGTATGATCGAAAATACAGGAACTCTGATGATATTAAAACTAGCTAATAATATTGATAAGAATAGAAGTTTCTATCAAAATTATTAAAATTGAATGAAACAAAACATGAGTTTTCAACCTATTGATTAAGCAGATTATTAAAAAAAAACATGTAGAAATTAGCTTTTTCATCCTTTAACTCTTTGGATGATACAAAACTCAGCTGATTTATTTGTTAAAAGGTAGGAGTTGAAATGGGTCATTTTTCAAAATTGATTTCCAGGTGAAGCACTGCGTGCGTCGTGATTACGTAATTCCCTCTGGCGACGAACCAAAATTCGACCACCCTGGCATGATCACAACCAACTCCAAATTTGACTTACAGGTTCAATTTTGACAGATATGTTTTAACATAAATTATGAAGCATAAAGGACTCACAGCGTCTTGAAAAAAATGTGCATAACTACTCCCTTTCTTTTTTGAGCGAGCTGTTTTTAAAAAACGGAATCAGCCGAACTAAATTGCAAACGTACAATTTCATAGAATATATGGTTATAAGATTTGGCTTGAAAATTAAATTATTATCCTAAACTATAACACTAGTCATTTTTTGGGGGGGGGGGGGGGGTGGATGTTTTTGACAGCGCATGTTACGGAAGGCAAAGATATTATACATAGAACTGAGGGTTCCACCGTTTAAACATGCCTTGAATTTCAGAAGATTAAACTGATCTATATCCGAGACGTGGCAGATGAACCACCGAAGACGGTGACTGCACTCCTCACCGAGAAAATGATGAAGCAGTTAAAGAAAGGTGGACCCATTCAGATTCTCAGTTTTGAGCTGTTCATTAAATGAAGGGTCTAGATATCAAATTGAGAAACAACTTCATAAATCGATCATATTAGCATAACTTCAACCTACTTTGAATTCATCGGATGCAGCTTTTAGTCAGTCTCATAACATTTATTGGAAATTTTTGATATTTTTCAAAAAATGCCTTCAATTTGGTGTTTTGTGGATTCTAGTTCCTTTTCCAACAAACATAATCATCAATTTTTTAGTGTAAAGAGGGGCTTTACAAGCTTAAAATGCAGACTAATTATGTTTGCGTAGCCCAATTAGTCCGCATGCCAAATTCTGTAACAATCAGACTACGTTAACAGAAAAATAACTTAATTAGTCGCTTCGCAGGTGGTAGAAAAAGGAAAAAGAGCCGTTTTTTGCCATTAAATTCTTTTAAAAGTTAGTTCGAAACCTCAAATGATATAGAAACTGAGAAGTTTTGTTTCGCCCGACGAAAAGATATCTACAATGAGGCTTCCAAATCATCTCTGGAATTATCGGATTCAGAACATATTCATCCTTCTACGAACGATTGCATCATTAGTGTTATTTTGCAAGCCTACTGCGAAATCAAAACGACTATTTCTACCAAAGAACATAGCCATTTACCGTTTTTGCATAAAAAGAGTCGGTATTTTTTTAAATAAAATAATATAAAAAAATAGGTTTGGATGTCATATTTTCAAAGAAAGTTTGGATGTCATATTTTACAATTTCCTGATTTTTCATTGGTGTATACATAAATACGTACCAGTTTGAAACTATATACTCATCATCATCATTTGAAAAAATACGTCCATCGTCATATGGAAAATTTACTGAAAAACATGGATTGAGTGAAATCAAGCAGCTAAAAAAACTAAATTTTATAAATACTAATTTAGTGGTAAAAAACGGAAAATAACCCAAAAGCCGCCAGATGAAAAAATCTACCCGTGGTTTTTGCCTGTCAATATCCGCTTCAGACGAGACCCAAAAATACCCGAGACATTTTTCGGAAACATGTTTCTCACCGCTTACGGTGAAATGACGTGTCTTGAGCTCCACAATCTGGAACTGTACGAAATTGCGACAAGAATCCGGAAAGAAATTCTGAAAATCAATGAAGCTTATTGTCAATCGGCGATCGACAAGATCAGTCAGTACCGATACGCACAGCTCTCAGGTAATATCAATGGCTCAAGTTATCAGAGCTGTGCTAATAAGATTCTTATCTCTGGTATTCATTCTTAGCTTTGAGTTCTTTCTGCAATTAAGAGAAGTTTTGAGCTCAAACTTTTGAATCCAAACAACAAATCTGAAAAGAAAAAACTAAAACCGAAGAGTGCAAGTGCGTGTTTATGTGTCTGGTGAGGAGTGGGGGAGTGAGGGGGGGGGGGAGGGTTGGGATAGGTTGAAATAATTGATACTTGCATTCTTTTTTGATATTACAAATGATGTGTACGGTTTTTTCTTAGTAGTTTTTTTCTCGCGGCACACTAACTGTGAAAAAATCGGA
>NC_087071.1:25794377-25834377 GCF_963678635.1 Symsagittifera roscoffensis | reverse complement strand
AACAAGAAAGGCACCAGCGAGAAGAGTGATGGCGACGAAGGCGTGAGCATGGATGATAATGAGAAGATAGATGCAGACTCAGATGCAGGGTCCTTTGCGGAAGAAGATTGGAATGATTCAGAGCAAAGTGAGGTGCCGAAATGGACGGAACCAGACTTGCCGAGGACATCAGAAACAAGGACTGACAATCGCAAGTGGACAGGCATGAGATACAACAGGTACGGGGATGACTTCTTGATTGATAAAATACAACCTGATGAGATGAGCGAAGAGATAGTGAAAGTGGACGAGTTGGTAGCCGATGACGAATGGCAAATCATCAACGACAGTGAACACTACTTGCAGGAGGATTACTCGATACCTGAACGGGAAACAGATCTGGAGCAGATTGAAATAGAAAGGAGAGAGAACACGAACCTGAAGATACTGGAATGGATGCGTGATCTCAAGAACAAGGGAGATGAAGAGCAAAGTATCCAACAGGTCGATGTCTCAGCAGAGAAACATGTCAAGACGAAAGACCCACTCTTCGGTTGGACAGCAACCGACAGGCCACTCGAAGTACCACCAGATAATTTAGACTCGGCATCATCGACGGGGACGTCGATGAATATTTTTTGTCCGGGGAGTGGGGGTGGGACTTACCCACATCAAAAATTTGATGATAAAGAAGCTCAGTGAAGTGAGAGAGACCAACGGGCTGGAATTAGATCAGGAAGAGGCGGAGCCTACCATAGGGCGAAATTTCAAGACAAATTTTGAAATACGCAACGAATATTCAGAGAACATCCTGATCACGGACAGCGACTTCATCTGGTCAAACAGGACAAGCGCGATCTGCATAACGGCAGATATGAGCTTCAAATCGAGACTGGAGGCCGATTTCATGAGAGAAAATCAGAACGTGGAGCTTCTATTTAGGCAGAGACCGGGGCTGGGAGGAATGGCTACGCTTCCTCCCTCAGTTTCACAAGTTTCGGGCAAATACCTGCGCTTCTTGGTAACAAGGGTTAACGAAAGGAACACGAGAGACCCCGAACACGGTATGTTGGCACTAACGAGGCTGAGGGACTTCATGGTCGAAAGAGGGATAACGGAGGTCTCCATGCCAGCGTATGACCCAAACAGAGGCAAATTGAACCCTAGGGAATTATACGCCATCCTACACGTGGTCTTTTGCAGAAACTGAGATAACGGTACACCTACACAAGAAATATTACTTGAGTATCGCCTCCTGAGTAGCGAGCGGACAAAGAGGGCACAAGTCAGGTACAAGGGGACACGGGTCAGGTAGACGGATTTTATTGTAACTGGCCTGACAATTAAATTTTAAAGAGTCAATGGTGCTAAAACATGAAACTAATCTGCATGCTCTTAAAAATCAATAATTGAATTAAATTAGTAAATGGCCATTGATCGATTTCGTATCCAGACTGTGTAAAGAGGGCAAGGGCTCGGGTGGTATCCACACCTCCAGCCCCTCATTCATGTGCTCCTGAGCCGCCCGGTCTAAATTGAATCGGCCACTGGGCCTAGGAACCTCGTCCACCTCCATTCGCGACTCATGTCTCGATGATGTGGCGGCTGGTTCCGTCATCCTTGCCCTCTTTTCTTTCTGTCTCGCGAGCTCTCGTTGTCTTCTCTGAATCTTTTCCATCTCCGATTTCAGCTGCTCACTGTTCGCTTCGATCTCGCGGACCCTCTGCTCCTTACTCCGCCCTGATCATCTTGAGATCACGCCTCGCCTGATCCCTCTCGAGGATCGCCTGATCTCTTTCCAGGTTTGCCTGGTCCCTCTCGAGCTTAGCGCCAGGTTTCCCTGTCAAGGTTCGCTTTGTCTCTTTCGCTTTGTGCACTCTCTGGTTCTCTTTTCAAGCTACTGAGGTCCGGGTATGCTTCCTCCGTCTGTTGAGATTGTATCATAGAAAACGGTCTGCTTGTGAATTGGGCCGCGAATCCCGCTAGCGGTCTGTCGGGGAGTGGAAAATCTCCCGCGCCATATTCCGTGTTATTGCTTAAGGCAGGATTTCTCTTCAAGTCGAATCCCCCTCCGCCTCCATCCACGTTCCAGGATAACCATCTGGTCTGCTCCTGATTGGATGTCCCCTACGTCGTGTAGCCAAACATCAGGACAGCTTCTGTCGCTGACTCCCTGCATTCACTCTGCGCCTCTAACTGCAGGATGGCGTTCAACATCACCGCCATCCTCTCATTGACTTGGATGTAGTCTAGATCCCTCAAGCGTTTGTATAGTTCATCGAGCGTAGGTCTCTTGAGCGCTGCAGGCATAGATTTCCAAAAGCGATCCGCCATTGTCACAATCTTCAGATGATCTCACGTGTCAACCAACTTGAGAATTACCTTAACAACCAACTTGATAATTACCTTACTAACCAACTTGAGAAATGTTTCCCTTCAATGCTGCTGATCCTGAACTTGTTCAAGACCTTCTTTCTTCTTTTTAAATGTGTGCGGCTAGGTCGTCAACTCCATTTTGCAAATCAATCTGAAAATAAAATGCAGTTTCTAGACCGAGATGTCCTGTGACTAACCTAAGCCCCCCATCATTGTGTTTAAAAAATTATCCCACCAACTATTTACTAAATTAATTCAATTATTGATTTTTAGGAGCATGCAGATTAATTTCATGTTTTAGCACCATTAAACCTTTAAAATTTAATTGTCAGGCCAGTTACATTAAAATCCGTCTTCCTGACCCGGTTCCCCTTGTACCTGACTTGTGCCCCCTTTGTCCGCTCATTACTCAGGCGATAATCAAGTAATACTTCTTGTGTAGGTGTACCGTTATCTCAGTTTCTGCAAAAGACCACGAGTAGGATGGCGTATAATTCCCTAGGGTTCAATTTGCCTCTGTTTGGGTCATACGCTGGCATGGAGACCTCCGTTATCCCTCTTTCGACCATGAAGTCCCTCAGCCTCGTTAGTGCCAACATCCCGTGTTCGGGGTCTCTCGTGTTCCTTTCGTTAACCCTTGCTACCAAGAAGCACAGGTATTTGCCCGAAACTTGTGAAACTGAGGGAGGAAGCGTAGCCATTCCTCCCAGCCCCGGTCTCTGCCTAAATAAAAGCTCCACGTTCTGATTTTCTCTCGTGAAATCGGCCTCCAGTCCCGATTTGAAGCTCATATCTGCCGTTATGCAGATCGCGCTTGTCCTGTTTGACAAGATGAAGTCGCTGTCCGTGATCAGGATGTTCTCTGAATATTCATTGCGTATTTCAAAATTTGTCTTGAAATTTCGCCCTATGGTAGGCTCCGCCTCCTCCTGATCCAATTCCAGCCCGTTGGTCTCTCTCACTTCCCTGAGCTTCTTTATCATCAAATTTTTCGTGTGGGTAAGTCCCACCCCCACTCCCCGGACAAAAAATATATTCATCGACGTCCCTGTCGATGATGCCGAGTCTAAATTATCTGGTGGTACCTCGAGTGGCCTGTCGATTGCTGTCCAACCGAAGAGTGGGTCTTTCGTCTTGACATGTTTCTCTGCTGAGACATCGACATGTTGGATACTTTGCTCTTCATCTCCCTTGTTCTTGAGATCACGCATCCATTCCAGTATCTTCAGGTTCGTGTTCTCTCTCCTTTCTAATTCACTCTGCTCCAGATCTGTTTCCCGTTCAGGTATCGAGTAATCCTCCTGCAAGTAGTGTTCACTGTCGTTGATGATTTGCCATTCGTCATCGGCTACCAACTCGTCCACTTTCACTATCTCTTCGCTCTTCTCATCAGGTTGTATTTTATCAATCAAGAATTCATCCCCGTACCTGTTGTATCTCATGCCTGTCCGCTTGCGATTGTCAGTCCTTGTTTCTGATGTCCTCGGCAAGTCTGGTTCCGTCCATTTCGGCACCTCACTTTGCTCTGAATCATTCCAATCTTCTGCCGCAAAGGACCCTGTATCTGAGTCTGCATCTATCTTCTCATTATCATCCATGCTCACGCCTTCGTCGCCATCACTCTTCTCTCTGGTGCCTTTCTTGTTCACTTCGCATGCTGGCTTTACCAATAGGTATTCAAGTCCTTCCATGTTCTGCGGCACACACCAGTCTTCTGTCGCTGACTCCCTGCATTCACTCTGCGCCTCTAACTGCAGGATGGCGTTCAACATCACCGCCATCCTCTCATTGACTTGGATGTAGTCTAGATCCCTCAAGCGTTTGTATAGTTCATCGAGCGTAGGTCTCTTGAGCGCTGCAGGCATAGATTTCCAAAAGCGATCCGCCATTGTCACAATCTTCAGATGATCTCACGTGTCAACCAACTTGAGAATTACCTTAACAACCAACTTGATAATTACCTTACTAACCAACTTGAGAAATGTTTCCCTTCAATGCTGCTGATCCTGAACTTGTTCAAGACCTTCTTTCTTCTTTTTAAATGTGTGCGGCTAGGTCGTCAACTCCATTTTGCAAATCAATCTGAAAATAAAATGCAGTTTCTAGACCGAGATGTCCTGTGACTAACCTAAGCCCCCCATCATTGTGTTTAAAAAATTATCCCACCAACTATTTACTAAATTAATTCAATTATTGATTTTTAGGAGCATGCAGATTAATTTCATGTTTTAGCACCATTAAATCTTTAAAATTTAATTGTCAGGCCAGTTACATTAAAATCCGTCTTCCTGACCCGGTTCCCCTTGTACCTGACTTGTGCCCCCTTTGTCCGCTCATTACTCAGGCGATAATCAAGTAATACTTCTTGTGTAGGTGTACCGTTATCTCAGTTTCTGCAAAAGACCACGAGTAGGATGGCGTATAATTCCCTAGGGTTCAATTTGCCTCTGTTTGGGTCATACGCTGGCATGGAGACCTCCGTTATCCCTCTTTCGACCATGAAGTCCCTCAGCCTCGTTAGTGCCAACATCCCGTGTTCGGGGTCTCTCGTGTTCCTTTCGTTAACCCTTGCTACCAAGAAGCCCAGGTATTTGCCCGAAACTTGTGAAACTGAGGGAGGAAGCGTAGCCATTCCTCCCAGCCCCGGTCTCTGCCTAAATAAAAGCTCCACGTTCTGATTTTCTCTCGTGAAATCGGCCTCCAGTCCCGATTTGAAGCTCATATCTGCCGTTATGCAGATCGCGCTTGTCCTGTTTGACAAGATGAAGTCGCTGTCCGTGATCAGGATGTTCTCTGAATATTCATTGCGTATTTCAAAATTTGTCTTGAAATTTCGCCCTATGGTAGGCTCCGCCTCCTCCTGATCCAATTCCAGCCCGTTGGTCTCTCTCACTTCCCTGAGCTTCTTTATCATCAAATTTTTCGTGTGGGTAAGTCCCACCCCCACTCCCCGGACAAAAAATATATTCATCGACGTCCCTGTCGATGATGCCGAGTCTAAATTATCTGGTGGTACCTCGAGTGGCCTGTCGATTGCTGTCCAACCGAAGAGTGGGTCTTTCGTCTTGACATGTTTCTCTGCTGAGACATCGACATGTTGGATACTTTGCTCTTCATCTCCCTTGTTCTTGAGATCACGCATCCATTCCAGTATCTTCAGGTTCGTGTTCTCTCTCCTTTCTAATTCACTCTGCTCCAGATCTGTTTCCCGTTCAGGTATCGAGTAATCCTCCTGCAAGTAGTGTTCACTGTCGTTGATGATTTGCCATTCGTCATCGGCTACCAACTCGTCCACTTTCACTATCTCTTCGCTCTTCTCATCAGGTTGTATTTTATCAATCAAGAATTCATCCCCGTACCTGTTGTATCTCATGCCTGTCCGCTTGCGATTGTCAGTCCTTGTTTCTGATGTCCTCGGCAAGTCTGGTTCCGTCCATTTCGGCACCTCACTTTGCTCTGAATCATTCCAATCTTCTGCCGCAAAGGACCCTGTATCTGAGTCTGCATCTATCTTCTCATTATCATCCATGCTCACGCCTTCGTCGCCATCACTCTTCTCTCTGGTGCCTTTCTTGTTCACTTCGCATGCTGGCTTTACCAATAGGTATTCAAGTCCTTCCATGTTCTGCGGCACACACCAGTCTTCTGGAGATGGGACGTGAGGTTTCAGATTTTCATAGTGCGCTGCACGCCCTGTACTCAAGCGGTACCTCCGCTATCATGAACGGTCCTCGCCATTTCTTCAGTACCTTATTCGTTCCCTTTGGAGGTATGATATTCTGGAACACCCAGACATATTGTCCCACTGCATACGGTTTCGATTGAAGTATCTTCTCATCGTACTTCTTCCGCTGCCTCATTTGTGCTTGCGCCGTATTCCCCCTGCAGAGCTCGGTTAGCTCCTGTTGTCTCTTGACCACTTCCCTCACATGAGCTTGAGGCGACGTCTCTTTTCCTTTGTATTCTGGGCAAAAGAATGTTAGGGGCATCGCTCTTTCCCTGCCTGTCAACATCATGAAGGGACTGATTTCTGTTGTCGAGTGTTGCGTGATGTTATATGCCCCTACCACTTGCGGCAGATACTTATGCCAGTCCGTCATGTATCTCGAGCAATACACCCTGAGCATGATCACCAGCGTTCTGTTTTGTCTCTCGACTAGTCCCCTCGTCTGAGGATGGTAAGTGGTTGAGTGTGGTTGAGCAATGTGCGACCTCCTCATCAATTCTTTCGTTAAGTCCCCGACGAAGGCTTTCCCGTTGTCCGACTGAAATGTCATGGGACAACCATATCGTGATATCCAATGTGTTATCAAATGGTCACAAGTCTCCTCCGCTGAGGCCGTTTGACATGGCACCGCTTCTGCCAACTTCGTGAAGTGGTCTTTTATGACCAGTATTTGATTATATCCCGAGTCTGTCATGCAGATCTTCTGATGGTCTATCTGCACCACTTCGTTAAACTCCGAGTTTGAGTGGGAACTTCATTTTTCTGGGGTCTTTCACTTGTAAACACGCCAGGTATGCGTTCACCCACCTTTCGCAAGCCTTTCTCAACCCTGGCCATTCAAACCTGTGTAGTATTCTTTGTTGTACTTTGTCTATCCCCTGATGTCCCATCTGGTCGTGCGATCTGAATAAGTCTTCTGTCTGGTTTGTTTGTGGTAGTATGATGAGTTTAAGCTTGTGTAGTATTTTCTCCTCATCTTGTCTTCTGCAGGCTACCACACAATCAGATGTGTGATAGAGTAAACCGTTTCTCTTTTTGAAGAACTGGCTCAAGATTTTGTAACTGTCTTCCTCCAGATCCCCTTTCTCCTTGACTCCTCTCTGAATCCATTTGGAGTGTTTGCTCGTCATCTTGTCATTCTTCTGAGCTCGTATCAGATCTGACAGCCTGTTTCTCACCTTGACGTGTTCCTTCAATGCCATTATTTGACCATTCATTTCTCCGGGACTGTAGATGTCATCCTTCAGTTTGACGCAAACTATCCTTCTCAAGACTTTCTT
The DNA here is from genome assembly GCF_963678635.1 of Symsagittifera roscoffensis. NCBI lineage: Eukaryota > Metazoa > Xenacoelomorpha > Acoela > Convolutidae > Symsagittifera > Symsagittifera roscoffensis. Next base: position 25,827,015 of record NC_087071.1, on the reverse strand, counting down.
GTCATCATCGGGCATCAGGTTTGTTCTGACATTTAAATTGCGCGATAGCTCCCTGAACTGTTTCCTTGATACTGCAATTTTCTCAAGTTCTTCAACTCTGCACTCCTCTTGCTGATCCAAATTGTATGTTCCTGAGGAATTGTATGTCCCTGTCACGGTGCCTCATTTTCTCTTCTGCGTTCATTGCTTCTCTTCTATGAGTCTTCATCCCATTCATCGGACTCCCCGGACAATTTCTCTTCCTCAGCGTCTTCTTCTGATGTGGCCCACTCCCCGGACTCTTGACCCAATCCAAGGTGTTCAGCCCCCTAGTTAAATGTCACTTTCTTCTTCCGAACCATGGTTCGCCTTAGTATCTCTTCCGGGATCTTCTCTACTAGTGTTTGCACGACATCCTTGCCATCGAGTTGCTTTCCTTTCAACGAGTCCTCGCTGTACGCTGCCTCACCTATCTTCACACTTCCCGTCTACACCTATTTGAGATCGTAACCTTCCGCCTTTAGTGTTTCCCTCACTTTTTTTTTACTTGAGCATTACTAATATTGGCATCCCTCCGTTTTTCTTCAACATTGTTCTCTCTGGCCGCTCTGGCAATTCGGGATGATCCTCTATTGGTTTTCCTGACTTTTCGAGCCATCTCGTGAGTGGTAGGCTCTCTTATGTTTCTTTGTCCATAAAGGAGAAGCCATCTTTGATTTCCGGTTTGTCCGCTTCCCTTTGTTCCTGCCTTTCGTAGAATTCCGTCTTCTTACTCAAACGGTCGGCATTTTGATATTTGTCCCTTGTTCTGTGTTCGATTATCATATTGTAGCCATCCAAGCGAACTATCCATCTCCCAATATAGCTCTGATCCATTGAGTACGTTTTCAATCAGCTTGGTGCTCTATTGTCGACTCATAACTTGAATGGTTCGCTACCTAGGTACGCCCTGTATTTCTCAACAAAGGTGACAACCGCAAATATTTCTGCCTTGGGCGATGGAGTATGCCCGAGATCGCTACCACTGACGCATCCGTATCCAGCACGTACATCCCTTTTCCCGTCGGCATACCCAGCACAGGTGCTTCACACAACTCCTTCTTTATCCTCTGGAATGAATCTTCCGCTGCGTTGTTCCACAAGAACTTCTTGCCCTTGTGCCTCATGAGCTGTTGCATCGGGTACAATTTGTCCGCATAGCCCTTAATAAATTCCCTGTAATAATTCGCGAAACCCAAGAAGCTCATCAGTTGATGCTCCGTTTTCGGTGATTTCCAAGCCAGCACAACTTCTACTGCGTCTGGGTCTGGTCTGATGCCAGGTTTATCCACCATCCTCCCCAGGTACTTAATTGAGTCCTTGAGTATCTCGCACTTTTGATAGCTTGCATTTTAGACCCGCTCTTTTCATGTGGTAAGCGGGTAAGCGGGTAAGCGGTAAGTTACTCGATGTGGTACTCTGGTGTAGGTGTCACTATTACGACGTCGTCCACATAGCACATCACCAGGTTGCCATATTTATTCGTTACACTTGTCAATGCGTGTGCCATCAACCGTTGAAACGTAGCCGTGGCGTTGCAAAGGCCAAAGGGCATCCTATCCCAGAGTTCAGATATTGAAAGTCACAACAAAACCTTAGTTGGTCGTCTTTCTTCTTAGCCATCACTACTCCACACGCCCACGGTGACTTGGATGGTTCTATCATATCATACTCTAGTAGGGTTTCAATTTCCTTTCTACATGCATCCGATTTGTTAGGGGTGATACGCCTCGCCCCCTCCCTGTGTGGTACCGCCGATTCCTCAAGCTCTATCTCGTGTTCCACAAAGTTACAACATCCGATGTCTGCTTTATGTTTCGAAAAAACGTCCTCGTTCCGATTTAATACGTCCTTGATGGCTTCGAGCTGTTCGTTCGTCATCTTGCCCCTCAAGTGCTCTATTTCTGGTAAAACCGGTTTATCCCTTTCCAATTCCTCTAGTGTGGGTCTTTCTGGAAATTTCGAACAGCTCGAAAGTCCATCGTCTGACTCTGACTTAAGCGATTTTACAAGACCTGATGAATATTTTATTTTCTTCAATCTTATCAAGATACAAATCTTGTCCCGGTGATTAGGAAAATTAAGAACTTCATTTTCGTTTACATTTTCAGTCATTTCATATCGAGTTTTTACAGGTAGCGCGTATCCCAATTTTCTTCCCCTTTGGATCGTGATGGATATGTCAAGAGTATTCAACAAGACACTGACGCAGAGGCCACTCTTGGTTATCGAGAAGGATCTTCCTCAAATAGCAGCTTTTTGACTATTTGGATTTGGGACTATGCATACCTGCTTGTTGTCGCTTAGTTCATTATAATTTTTCATTCGCAAGCTTACCATTGCAGCTTCGATCGCTTTCAGCCTTACCCTCCTACTCGAGAATACCGGTGCTTTGTTCTCATTTGCCATTATCAAATTTACCTGTTTAATTACGTATTTCTTTTCCGGGTTCCGAATCCTGAACATCGCATTGTTTAGATCTATCGTAACATCGAAATTTCTCATGAAGTCTCTACCTAAAATGAATTGGTCAGACTCATCTAGATTCTCCACTACGAAGAAGCTCATCCATGCAAATTGCGTTCCCCCAAGTTTAGGGCTATTATTGGTGTTCTGCCTAGTACCCGCAGCGCCCTCTTGTTTGCTGCCGACAGCCATATTCTCGAGTCTATCAACTCATCTCTGTCGAAGCCCATCCTGTTCCATGTTTCGATTGGTATGACGCTCAATACTGCTCCTGTGTCCAATAACCCACGTAATTGAGTCTTCTTTCCACTTATGTCTAGCACATACCCAGACACGTCTCAAGATACATGGAACAGACTTGCGTCACTGACTTGCGATACCACTTTCACCGTCTTTGGTGGTAATTCCCCGCTCACTGCCTCTGTGTTCTTCAATTCGATTTCGGTTTTTCTGTTTCTCGTATTCTGCACCGCAGCCAGCGCTAATTTATATTTGGGATGATTCTGATTGTTCACAGCGTCCCAGAATAACGGAGAGTCCATCATAAAATGGCCCTCTTGGTTACAGAAGAAGCACATTGCGCCTATTTTGATAATTAGGCCACTATAAATCTCGTGTTCTTCCGTTTGGCTCATGTCTTCTTCATCCAGAGCGTATCCTAGACTTTTCATGCCCTGTTTGTATGTCGTGCAATCCGCCACATGGTGATCCGCTGGTCCGCGATTTGTGCATGACCTACGTTTATCCATATCATCTCTCGGCTTGTACCATGACGACCTTTGCTGCTTGCCTCCCCCTTGCATATTCCTGCCATCCGAATACGAATACTTTTTTGGTTTTATCAACATGTAATCTCTCGACTTTTGTCTCATCTACTCAGGGTTGGTGAATTATCTTTCGAAAGTGTATAATACGTAGCCAACATCGTTCTGAAGTCGTCGATTTTTACCCCGTCGATGAACTTCGAAGCGATGCTGAAATTTCTCCGGCTTGTCGACTCCTCCGGATCACTTTTTCTTCTCAGGCTCTCAAGATCATCCGGGAACCTATCGATTGACTCGTCGTCCGTCTGTCTTCTTTTCTCAAATCTCATCATCGCTTGGTGGCCCTTCATCCCTGATCCGAACCGATTCAACAGTACTTCGAATATCTTGTCCGCCGTATCACGTTCCTCCTCCTTCTTCGCCACTACGCATTGCAACGCTGTCCCCTCTAGATCGGTTAGTATTGCTGTGCAAGCCTGCCTCTCGTCGTTCAAATTGTCTTGTTCTAAGTGTAGTCTCATGACTTCAACCCATTTGTCAATGCAGCCATCCGAGTCATCTTTGAACTCTTTTGGTATTTTGAAGGTCTTCCCGGATTTACCACCTCCTCTATCACTCGAGTCAGTGTTCCTGGTCGCGAACGCTTCCAGTGTCCTGTTCGTCATCTCCCAGGTGCTTGCCCATGTCATGGCGTCAGGGGCTACGTTAGTGTTCGTGCTCGAGACCTCTGGTTCATTCGTGTTGTTTGAGGATCCACCTTCATGATGGTCTTGACCCCCCTGCCCCGGTGCTCGCTGCAATCCGTGGTAACGGTGTGGACTCCCGTTTATTCCTTTGCGGTTCTATGAAGTAAACTCTGGTGCCTTGCGGTCTATCCGTTACCAGCTTCTCTCGCGCTGTAGAGTTTCCTAAGAGAGCATCCAGTTTGGACTGTATAGCACATGAACTTTCTGCTTTGTCTCTGCTCATTGTGTCCTTTCTCGTCTCTAGGTTCCACAACTTTTCGTTTACAGTTTCGTACCATTGTTTCATTTCCTGCATGTCTTTTTTGATGTCTCTCACGCTCTTTGTCGGTAGCTTCCACTTTTTCTGACATCTGTTGTAACTTTTCTTCTGTTGCCCTTGCCAGGTTGAAGCAGTTGTCCAGATTCTCGTTTTTGTTGTATCGTATCTGTTTTTTCAGCATTTGTCGATCTTCTTCGCTGCACTTCAGTTTTTTTTACCGTTTGCTCCAACTTTGCCATCAAGTCGCCCAGTTCAAGAGAAGTTGTTTTTTCTTGGTTGCCTGTAACCCCACTTTCGACCTGTTCGTCGTCATGTTTGGCCTCTGTTGTTATTGCAGAAACTGCTCCAAATGTTTTGCTTTTCTCAGTCGTTTGTACCACCTCCTCCTTCTCTCTTAGTTTCATCCCGACCATCGCTGCAATCCCCTCTGTGAACGATGTTCTTTTTGCTTGAGAATTATCTTTTATTGCTTCCGGCGTGTTACTCGTTGTGTCTTCTACAGTATCGATAGGTTAAAACTCAATCGTCTTCTTCTCTTGTTCTTCTACGTTTGGCATTGGTGTTGATTCTGTCGTTTACCTTTGCACCTCGTCAACGCTTTGATCTGGTGTCTCAAGATCAATTTCTATAGTGGGTGCAGTCGGTCCTTCCACGACGCTTTCTTTCGTCCTGTGCTCTTTTGCGCTTCTTGTAATGACCATGTTCACTGAAAAGTTCTTTTTTACTACTTTCGGATCCGACAATGTTGTCCTTCGTTGCGACGAGTAATGATTTTTCTTTGATTCTTGAACTCTTTTATCTGCTATCGGTACCCTACTTTGCCTCATGATTTTTATTCACAATTTTTTAAATTACAACTTTAATATTTACAAGTCCTAATCTGAAGTTTAAAATCTAAAAAGTATTCCCAAGGCTCTTAATAATAAAAAAAAATTTCCTGGAGTCTTAATCTTAAGCTGCTTTTTTTTTCTGTTCTGACAGGTTCCTGGTGCTTTTTACTCAAGTATTGGTACATCTCGCCCTGTCCTAAGACCCCTTTGTTGTAGTATTGGGACGCTTCACACTGTCCCAAGACCTTTCGTTCAAGTGTTGGTACAATTTAAACTGTCCTACGACCCTATGTCCTAGTGTTGGGACACTTCGCACTGTCCCAAGACCTAGTGTTGGGACACTTCGCACCGTCCCAAGACCTTATACTCAAGTGTTGGGACAGTTCACACTGTCCCAAGACCCTTCGCCCTAGTGTTGGGACACTTCACACTGTCCCAAGACCTAGTGTTGGGACACCTCGTACTGTTCCAAGACCTTATAATCAAGTGTTGGGACACTTCGCACTGCCCCAAGACCCTTCGCTCTAGTGTTGGGAAACTTCACACTGCATCAAGACCTAGTGTTGGGGCAGCTCGTACTGTCCCAAGACCTTATACTCAAGTGTTGGACACTTCACACTGTCCTAAGACCACCCACTCAAGTGTTGGGACAATTCGTACTGTCCCAAGACCTCCCACTCAAGTGTTAGTACACGTAGCACTGTCCCAAGACCACCCACTCATAGGTTGGGACACTCCACACTGTCCCAAGACCTCCCACTCAAGTGTTGGGACACTTCGCACTGTCCCAAGACCCTTCCACTCAAGTGTTGGGACACTTCGCACTGTCCCAAGACCCTTCCACTCAAGTGTTGGGACACGTCGCACTGTCCCAAGACCACCCACTCAAGTGTTGGGACACTTCGTACTGTCCGAAGACCTTTCCACCCAAGTGTTGGGACACTCCACACTGTCCCAAGACCTCCCACCCAAGTGTTGGGACACTCCATACTGTCCCAAGGCGTCCCACTCAAGTGTTGGGACACGTCGCACTGTCCCAAGACCACCCACTCAAGTTTTGGGACACTTTGCATTGTACCAAGACCCTTCCACTCAAGTTTTGGGACACTCCGCACTGTCCCAAGGCTGCCTGCTCAAGTATTTAGACTCCTCGTACTGTCCCCAGACCTTTTCTTTCCAGTGTTGGGATAGTCGGATCTCTTCTTCTTCGGTGTTGGGACACTTAGATCACTATCCCTGGTACCACCACTTGAGTCCTAGTGTTGGAAATTCCCCAAAACCCAAACTTACTGGTCAAAATTTTTACCTAATGGCCCCCTCATAATTACCTCCTTTACTAATCCAAATCAGGTCAAAATGCGACTTGCTAGCAAGTGTCTGGTGATCACCTGTTCTTCAAAAACCAATAAAATTAGTTCTAAAAACAAAAAAAATTTAAGCGATAAAATTTCTGAAAAACAAAAAGATGAACCTACCTAAAATTCAAAGGTGACCAATGTCGTTCTTTTGAAAAAAAATGTCTGGTACCTGATCGTCACGCATTTTCCTCCCCCTACTTACGATCTTATGGGGTATTATCCTTTCGGGTTTCAAAAACTGATCATTTCCGATCCCCCCACCCGATCCTATCAGGTTACCTACCCTAATCCGATCTTAAATTTAGATATCCTTGCGTTGCAACTCTTGTTCCGGGTCTAGAGTTGAAACTTTACAGACTCTGGTTCTACTAACGTAACTGTAATCGACGATATTCATTATAGTTCAAATAATGTTTCCCCCCTTTTTATAATTTGCAACCGCCAACCTCTTAAGCCGACAATTACCTTAAGCGCGATGGGTGCTAAGCTTCTTGAGAGAAAACCGTAGAACTTGTTTCCAAGCTCTGCTCAAGTAAAAACGTATCCTCAAAACAGTGGGTATCCGCTTATCCAATTTTTTTACTTATCTCCTATAATGTAATGTGGATTTTAACGACACCCGATTGACCACACAGAACGGCCTTCTGTGCCCTACTCTGTTTGTTTGATTCCGTGCAGGTTGTCTCTTTGGCGTGTCCAGAACCTCTCTTCAGAACCACTTTCCCACTTGGCTGGTCACCTGCTCCAGTCAATTCTCCCAGTGGTCTGTCGACTGACCAAACACAACACCTCTGTGTGCCCTTCTCTGTTTGTTCTCGTCCGTGCTGGATGTCTCTTTGACCTTTCCATAACTTCTCGGGTCCCCTTCTTGAGAATCGTTTTCCCACTTGGCTTGTCACCTGTTCCAGTCAAGTCTCCTAGTCGTCCGGTGAAGTTGCAAGCTATCTGAAAACCTTTAGCAACGCCCCACACTCGGGCACCTGTATAAAGTTGCTGAGTTGATCGAAACGATCGGTCTTGTTGGAAAACAGTATAGGTTTACAATTTCAATTAATATAAAGGTTTGATCCACCCAATCTGGGAGTCAAAGCCACTGTCTTTTTTGTGTTTTATGGTTTTTTGTTCCTGTTTCTATTCTTTTTTGGTTTTTTGTTTGGCTTTTTGTCTGTTACCCGTTTTTTGTCCCCCTAGTTACCCCCCCTTACTCGGTTAGCTAGGTCTCGTTCGGAGAGCGTATCAGGAAGATTTCTCGAGTTTTCTTAAAAAGCTATCACGGTACAACCGGAAGGTTTGCATGTTCCCGCTGAACCGTACCACCAGTACTCTAGAATGGGCATGTAGCCCGGAGCTGTGTCAAGTGGGTTTGATCCCGTAGTCTTGATGTCGTAAAAACACCCAGGAGCGCCATAAAAGCACTATGTAACAGTCGTCTACCTAATTCACATATGAGGCTAAAGAAAAATAAGCCCTATAACCATTGGACACTATCTCTTGTGTTTTTCCACCTCGAACGGTCGGAGCCAATTCGGTTCACTTGCGACATGAGACTAAAATCTTTGTTACGGCTTAAATACCAATACCAAAATACCCCCCTCCCCACTCTAGAAAACAAGAACGTCCCCATACTTAGGTCTCAAAACACCCAAAACACGCGAACGCCGTTAAAAACAGGGTCGGAACAATCCGTTTGGCTACTTTCCATTAGACAGTGGAACTTTGATCCATTTCAGATGAATCAACCTAAACTCACCTTATCTCAACATAACAATATAAAACACACTCAAGAATTTTAAATTGGGTACTCACATACCGGCACACTCTAGAATTTGGGTAACTAAATTAACAAGTAACTCCAGAATAACTAAGGAATTAAGTTTTGACTCGAGGAGTTTTAAATTACCAAGTCCCAGCTTGAGAAATGAGTTTTGTTTTGAGATATAAGTTTTTGGGGTTGGACCAATGGGAGACTTTGGTTGTCTACCTTTCCACCGAAGGTTCACTCTGGTCCACTTCTAATTTGTTTCTTCGTTGTTCGTGATCACTCTGCCTTCCGTTTCGAACAAGACAGCTCTACTCTTGTATATTTCTATGTCTGGAAGATGCGAATAGCAATTTCCCGCTGCTTTTTTTGACCAATTTCCCGCGATTGTGAAACGGTTCTTCTGATCTTATTTTTTTCTCATTTTCAGTTGTCGCGAGAAACTTGAGCATGACATGTCCGATTCGAATTTTCGAAAAGTTTCATTTCACCCCAAAATCACGTTTCTCGTGGCGCTCAAGGTCAAACTTCCAAATATGACCGACTGGCACAATAAAAAGGAAAGTTATCGTTTAGTTGGATATGACCTGGGTGATTTTCAAGTTATAAGTTTTTTGTCTTCATTTGTAACTAATCTTAACGTTTGATTTCATTTGACAACCTTCGGGTGTCAAGATGTAGAAGTTTTTCTATTATATTTTGGTAAAAAGATTCATGATTGATAATATTCTTCTTTCCATTTGAAACTTGTGAACTATGTACTTTCTTTCTAGAAAATTTTCTTGTGAGTTTATCAACTGTTGACTTGTGGCTCGTGCTTTGGAGTAAAGTGTAGCAACTACAGTTGTTGATTCATTATCATGTGATTCAGATTCACATTGTGTGACCTGGTTAATGGCATATTTGTGTGGTGTTTTCTGGTGGTGTTATTCACACCGATAAGGTGTAACAAGGAGATCTTGTGTAACCCAGTTCGGGGAGAAGGGTTTTATGATTTATGGATCCAAGTGTACTAAAAGAGAAAGTGTTTTAATTGAGAAAAGGATAGTGTATTTAAATATAAGTGCTGTTGGTATAAATGGAGGCGGTAAGGATTGAGCGGTGATATCCGGTGGTGCCAAGGGTAATGGTTGATGTACTAGATTGTTTGATTTTACCGTTTTTTCAATTTGGAGAGTTAAATTTTGCTGTGAAAGTATCTAAATAATATGTTCGTGGATGCTTTGGTGAAAATCGTGTCTAAATTGTACTCTAATTAGTGCTCAATTAATGAATCGACTACTGTCAAGATGCTGGCCAAAAAGTGGAGGGGGCGCTTTTTGTAGTTCACGGTATCTGTCCTTTATTTGACTTAGAAAGTTTGTGGGGAAGGTAGTTGATGATCTTTGACCTGTGGCTAAAGGTGTTGATGGAAGGGATAATGTTTCTGGTAATGATAAAGTGGTATCCGAAGAAGTTTCTATTGGGTCATTTACAGGATTGGGTTCACATTGTGAAAATTTTTTGATAGTTCTGTGTGGAAGTCTTTGTGATGAAATAGGGTGATTGAAGGAATTTTCGCGAAATTGTTCAGAAGTAGGTATTAAATCTAAGCAATCTGATGAAACATTTGTTGTTTTTCGTTGAGAAGTGAAATAAAGCGATGGGGGGTACATTGTATTGCACTATGAGAAAAATCTAGGGGGGTTGATGATGGTGATGAGGGGTTATCAAACTGAACTCTTGGTGTTGTCAGATTTCTAATGATCGAGGAGGAATAATTTGTCTGTTTTATGTAGTTGCTAGATTTTGGTTTTGGCTTAAAGTCTTGTTATGTTAGGGTTTTGTTCCGTAAAGGGGTAGCTATTACATGTTGGTTCATTTTGTGGCACGTTTAGGGTTGCGTGGCAACTGGCTGGCATCAATGGTTCTGATGATGAAGAGTGTCTTTCTACAAATAATATACGAGTAGATTATTGGTGTTGAGTTGTTTGACTAGATGTAGTTGTTATCCGAGGGTCTTGAGTTGATTTGGCAGGTCGGAAATCTTTTTTAGGGTTTGGGTTAGCAATTTTTAAATTTACTGAATACTTTTTTGTATTGTTGAATTTTGTGTTTTTGGTAATATTCTTCAGCAAAAATGATGATTAAAACAATCGCTAGTACAAAAGGAATAATTACTTTCCTAATACATTTAACAAGTGTCAAGTTAGAAAAACTATTAAGGTGAGAAAAGTTACGAAAAGCATAGGAATGTCTTTCCTAATTAGTAAGCTTTGTATCATCTAGAAAATTTGTTCAGTATCGTAATTCAGTATTGAGAGGTATAGGTCTGAATGAGGGAAAAGAACGCTATAAATTGGGCACTAAACATTTGAAGAAATGAGGAATATGAATTCTAATAAATCAGTTGTGAAAAAAACACAAATTGAAAGTTATTGAAGAGGGATTCGTTTTATAGAAATATCTTTTAATTTACGGAGTCTAATCATTTGGGTTCGATGTGTTTATTGTTTTTTCACAAGTGGGTTAGATGTGAAGTGTTTTTGGTGAAGAGAGGTCTCGGTGTTAAGGCCTTAACTTTTTAATTCTTGTTTTTATTGGTTGGATAATCAGGGATTTAGGAGGTAGAATCTCCTTAGGCTAATTGATCAGGTTGAATTTTTTCTTTAGGTTATTTTAGTTTTTTCCTTTTGGTGATTCGACAAAATTTTTGATTTTTGTTTTGATTGATAGCTGTGGGTTGTAAATTTTATACGACATTTATTTAAGTTGTAACACATGAGGGTAGTGCTTATTTTTGACCTTGAGTCCTTTGAGTGAAAGATATAAATTTAGTTAAAGTGGAGTCCTGTCGGCTAACAATAGCGGTGGTGTTTGAATAAAAAGTGAGATGATATCAAGTGATTTTTGAGCTTGTTATTTCTAAAAAAAATAGATATATGCGTTAGGAGGTTTCTTTTTAATTGAATATAAGAAATGTTGTTTGTCAATATTGATGTTGTGAACTTATTTAATCTCTTCTCCGTGAATTAATCGTAAAAAAATTGTAGTCTGTTATCGGTTAACTTCTCAGTCGAGATGATTGACGTTGTTGTGATTTTTTGCGACTATTTCTTTGTTTATGAACTATTTGTTTTTGGGACTTTTGTGATATTTCAAATGGAATTAACTGGGATGATGGTGGTAAATGATTGAAGATTGTTGATACTTTTTGATCTTTATTTTCTTTTGTTTCGTCAACAATGTGTAGTCCTGTAAGGGAATATATAATTTTGTCAGTTCACAAAGAGCGTAATCTTTTGGAAAGTATGCTAAAAGGTTGTTTCTATGCTTTAAAATTTCTGTTTTGTTGTGGTCACTCAGTTTATATAAAAGGACCTTAGACTTTTCTGGGATATGATATGGTCCTTTTCGAATCGGTTGTTATTTTTTTTGAATTTCATTTTTCTCTTGTGAAATTTGAGATTAGATCAGGTTTGATGCTGGCGTAAAGTGTAAATTTGTTGTTTGAGATTGAATGCTTTGTCTTAGTAATAATTTTTTGGCTATTTCCTGATAGATTTCAATGAGTTTTTTTCTCTGGTTAAAACCCATTCTCTGTGGGTTCCAGAGGCTAGTTTAAAATATTTTGATAGTGAAAATGATCTTCATCAAAAGTTTGTTGTGATAGGTTAAAACAAATTGAATCCTTAGTTGGTTGACATTAACCTTCAGCATTTGTTGATAAGTTTGTTGTGAACATTTTGATTTTGCAAGGCTTTTGGTTAGAAATAATTTTATGTGATGATAGTCCAAATGTTGTTTATTACAATGTAAATTACATATCGAAAGTATTCTTGTAGTGAGCGGCTCATGCCTTCGACTAGTCCATTTCTCTATGGGGCATGTGAAGTTCTAGGTTTATGTTTGATAATATAAAGGTGACATAAGAGGACTATTTTTTGTTTCTGAAATCTGTTCAATAATCTGAGACAAAGATTTCGGGTAGTCCAAATTTTGCTTCAAGCGTTGTATATACATAATGACCACTGCAATGGGATACAGGGTTGAGTGCTAAATAATGGGTAAATGCATCTACTATTACCATTATATACGAAATTCCTTCTGAGGAGGGCATATAGGGCCTTTTGTATCGTTTGAAATTCTATGGCTAAAATACAAACTTTGCTCTTTAAATTCATGTTTTTGTGATGTTTGCTTTTGGCGTGGAAAGGTTTTGCTTAAATGGTATGTGATACAGTCATTACAAAGTACTTTTATCCAGTTGGTGCATTTGGAAAATAGAAAACTTGAGTAAATTTTGAATATGATTTTCTGATCATACATGTCCTTTTGTATTCAAAGAATGTGATATTGAATGCTATTAACCTTGGACTGAGTGATAAACAGGGTACTTTTGTTTCTGGGTAATGGTGTTCTATGATATCATTGTTTTCATTGCCAAATTTTAGGAAATATTGAACTAAGGTTTTGTTTCCTAAAAATGGGATATATTTGTGTTCTTGCAATTGGTTTTGTGTTGTATAGAGTGGCTGTGCTATTGGATTACTAATGTTGATATTAGCGAAAAAAATGTAATTGTGGATTGCAAAGTTATGTCCAATTGTGTGTCTTTGTTTGCTAGGTGGTCGTTTTTTTTTGTTATTGGTCTATTTGATTGATAGTCCATATGTGAACAATTTGGAACGATTGATGGTTTGACTGTTGATTGTAATTTTGTTGGCCGACAAGGAGTTTTGTTTTTATAGTGTGGTGGTAAAAGTGTTGGATGAAAAGGAAAGATACTTTGTTGTGTCGTTATAAGCAGTGTTTCAACTATTTCTTCGTTTATAAGTTTTGATGGAACTTGGATATCTTGTTGTGTGAAGTTTCTCGTTACTTCAAGGGTTTCTTTTGTTTTTATAAATGTTCGAATTAAACTAAGGTTGGTTGTCCTTTCATTGGAACATGCGTTATGATTTAAGGGTGCGGTATCAATTGTGATTGGAGTTACTTTTAGGTAATAGGCCTTGGAAAAATAATTCGAAGTTGATAAACAAAACATGAGACCATTCAGGGTCCCATGACTAATCAGTTTTTTTTCTGCCAAAAATGTTTCACTGTTTGTTTGTGGTCATCTTTTTTTGCTTGCGAAATTAGATCAAAAATGTTTTGAAAATAATTGATAATGAACCCATGCTAGATTTCTTTGCAAATCAACTTTAATTATAGGTGATATTTTTCTATCTGTATTTCACGAATTGAGTCTAGAAATTGTGAAAAAATATTATTTCAAGTCTTAGTTTTGCAGTTCGAGATGTTTGTGGTGGTGATATATAATTATAAAAATAAAACAAGGAAAAGACCTTAATTTTGAAAATTTATTTTGCTTTTTTTGTAAAAACTTTTGAGAAATCTTATTCTTTATCATCTGTTTGTAATCGGTAGCGTGGCTGATTTGATGATTGTCGTGGTAAAAGTTCGATTGTAAAAATGCCGTAATTTGAAGTTATATTACTGATACCTGGTAGCAAGTGATCAAGTATTTGACTTCTAGTTTTTACTTCTTGAAGTTTTTTTGTTTGGGTTATTTCCTTTTTGAAATCAATTTACGATTAAATTGTGGCAAAATTGTATTTGTACTGTAGCGGGATCGCTTTGTGGGTTAATGGCAAAGGGAAGAAAAGAGTCACCGTCAAAAATATTGTCGAATTGGATCATTTTTTGCGGGATTACAGTATTTGTGTAAACTTGTACTGGTTGATTCTTATTGCACGTCCTACTGGTTTGCGAGTATATGCAGTCTTTTTAGTGGTTTTTTTTCGATCTGATGTATTTATCTTTTGTTTAAGTGGTGTTATCACAAAATCGTATCTTTCAACTAATTAAACAATTTTGAAGAATTATTGTTTGTTTGTTTGTTTTTTAAAATGTCTCCTGACATAAATGTTAGAGTGATGGGTTCAAAATCCAACAGTTAGTTTTTCTCTTTCCAAAACTTTTAGTCCTTAATACTTAGCCAAGTGGTTAAATTTGTATCAGAAAACTTAATCTTACTTAGGGAATCGATGTGTGATCAAGGGTTGGGGATTAGTAAAACAATGCACAAGATTCAGATTTTTTTAGAATGCAGGTAAATTGGTAGATACTATTTTGTGTCTTACTTAGTTTAAAATATGTTTAAGCGTGGGTCGATTAAGAAGATGGGCTCAATTTAAGGATGAGTAGCCGAAGTTGTTCACTGTTTATATTATTTAAAATGGTTAGTTACTTGAAATCTTTCAGTTAGTCCTGGATCGATTGTAAGAGATGGAGAGTTAATCGACGTCTGACGTCGTTAGAAACTAGTATTTAGAGGTAGGGGGACAAAATTGTTTTCTCTGATTCCAGGGAAGCCTCGATCATCTAGTATTCAAAATGATATGAAACTTAAGTCAAGTTTAAAATTTAAAAATCCAAGGATAGCCTCGATGGTCTGGTTTGAAGAAGTATTTTGTTGTTTAAAACTTTTGAAACAAAGATAGGACTTGACATGGCTTAAAGTAAAATGTAAAGATTTTAAGAAAACTTTCAAATTTAAAATTTAAATGAAATTATTTTTTGAGTGATAATTTGCTGTGTTTTAATTGAAGAAACAAAGAAGCTGAAATGAGGATGACCTGAGTCCTTGAGAAACAAGGAATATTTTCTAGTTTTGATAAAACTGATTCAAATTATTTTACTAACTAATTTTTGTGTAATTCATTGAATTAATTTCAAGTTACTGCAAGTTTTTGAAAATAATTGACGGATCTAAATTGGTTCGGTTATATATGTTTTATAACAAATCATACTTCATAGAAAAATGTATATCTTGGAAATGAATTTTTCTGCTCCAAGTATTTCATTTCATAATAGTGAATGAAAATGTAGTGCCTTAAAAATTTTGTAGTGTAAAAATCGTTGCAGTGTGCTTTCTCGTTTCACGAGCTAGAAGCTGGTTCCTCTATTTTGTTTTGACCTGGTTTAAGCTTGAATACTCGTTGGTATTGATTACAATTATTGAGACATGGAAATAAGTTTTCAATATTTCTTAATATTTTGTGTTATGATTTTGGATCTTATTTCTATTTTGAATTTGCTAAATCTAAAAATGTAGAATTCTGTTTGAGACTCTTGCTCGCCTCAGATGAGTTAAGGTAAGGTACACCATCTGTTCGTCACGCGATCTTATTATCAGCCGGATAGATTCGTGCAATTCCTTAGTCTTATACCAATCTTAATCTTACTCTTTTATCTCCTGGTCTCGTGTATAGATCTAGATCTAGTGTCATAGATCTAGCGCATACTGGTATTTGCGAAGCTAGATATCGGGAACTGTTGTGGAGAAAAGCAACTGTTTGCTAATTTAAATTAAACCTGTTCTGGCTGAAAGTATAAGCAATTTCAGCCTGACAATTTATTGTAAGATCTAGTTATGATTCATGATTGGTTAGTTCTAGATACTTTACAGGAACATTTTATCAAGAACATATAGGATAAAATTAACGCCTGTTTTAACCTGGTTCAGAAATAGACTGCTCCACTAATGAATGCGTAAACTTTTACCGTTTTCTTTACTCGCTGATATTCACTTTGCCAGCTTTTATTTCTAGATTATGCGATAAGTGATGTTAATATTCGATGGTAAGTTAAACTCGTTTTTGGCTGGTTGGAAAAACTTTACGCGAATTCAAGAGACGCAAACGCACCAAAAGCACCTTATTAGAGCATATTTTGGCCTAACATTGAGTCAGAGAATAGCAAGATCAAACACTATGCTTCTGCTTTCCTCAAGAACAAGTTTCTGTTTCTCATGTGAACGTTAATGAACTTGTTTATAAGGCGCGTCAAAATAAACTTTTGATTGAAGCCATTTTGTGTTCTGATTTTACGGAAAAATTAAAAAGTACACTTGTGACAACTAAAATCTTAATATCAGACAGCTGATATCTCATATAACCGTATAAGTTTACATAGTGTGTAGACCGACAAAATTTTTAAAATTTTTTTGAAAATACGCCCCCTCGAGAAATTCCTAGATCCGCCCCTGTATTTGAATAATGAGGAATTGAAGTTTGAAAACTGGCTAAATTTTTTGAGTAATTTTTTATCAAAAAAATTCAGTCAAAAATGTACCGTTTAGGGGTTAGGATTTCGGAAAGTTTTTCGCAAAAAAAATCGACCCTGATAATTTTTGTGAAAAACTTAGATGCTCTTGTCGTCATCAATTTTGCTGAAACATAACCATATAGAAGAAAAAGCGGTAAAATTCCAGGTTTTCTCAGCTTTGCCTTGATTCTTTAATCAGCACTGTATGAGCCACCCAGAAGATGCATTGATGTCCAAAATTGTCTCAAAAGATTTCAGTTGTGTTCTCAAATTCGCTACTAGTTAGACAAAAAAATCATCTTGAATAAAATCTCTAGCTATCTTTCCGTGTTACAGTTAAAACTGAATTCAATTGTCAGTGAAGCTCCAAAAACTTCAGCAAACTCGTACAAAAAACTCTAGGGAAAACTAATGCTCAGCAGCTTCAGCAAATTCTTTGTCGTATAATTTCAGTTTAAAAATTTCACTTTAGCGTGAAACCAGAGATAAAAATAGAAGAAAAGCCATAGCATTGTTTGACACTTCTGATTGTTGTAAAGAAGAACTAAAATAAATCAGGCAAGCCTTTAATTTAAATTTCCACAAAAAACTCTCCTTTCTACACTATCTATCGTTCAGTAATTGTTTTGCTAACCTGAGGGCCACATCATCTTAGATTTGCAGCTATCCTATCAAAACTATCCTATATCTCATGGAAGCGTATAGTTATACATGACTACTCGTATCAGGGCGTTAATAAATCGCACCTCAGTATATCGCGCGTCAATTGTCCCAAAATGGCCAAAACGGCAATCTTTAAACCTTTACAAAAAGTAATCACAGGTAAAATATCTTTTCAAATTCATGCTCAGGACAACAATAACTTTCGAATGATATTTTAAAATTCCGTCAAAAATGGCTAGTTGCAAATTCGAAATTCGTCTGAAGAAAAAAAAACTCATCCCGAGAACAAATGTTCCGTTACTTTCGTATCGAAAGTCGGAACGAACAAAAATTAGGTCTGGTTAAGTTGGATGCAAATTATCCAGAACAGTTTCTGTGATTTTTGTTGATCTAATGAAGATACAACTGTTACTTATCAATTATTCAGAACTGAAAACTATTGAAAGTAAGATTTTTGTTGGTTCAAAATTGTCTATTTCTGCTCAATTTGGGATCTCCTCCTCTGCGTTTTTCTGCAAAACAATTCATTTTTAATAAATTAGGTTTTCATACGGTGGTTTTAAATATCACTCAAAAATTTCACATATAAAGAAATGCAAAAACAGATCATTAACGCATTTTTAACGAGTCGGTGGAAATGTTTCACTTGAAAGAAAGAAGTGTGGCAGCCGAGTTTATGCTATATTTTAAATATCGCAAGAGTTCTAAAAGTTTTATGCCGAAATTACATTTTTTTGGAGTAAACAGAGGCATTAAAAGAAGTTCTAGTGAAAACGATTGGACACAATTTTTGATTATTAGAAAATTGAGAAGATCTGTAAGGTAAATTTAATAGATAAACAAGATTGTTCACCTTTGCATTGTTTTCACTTTATAATTTCAAGTAAATCTCTTTTTGGTTTTTCAATAAAAGAAATGCAAACACTTACGGAGTGAGATGAGAACTAATTGAAGCTGCTCATATTAGGGTGAAGCGCTGTTTGTTCTCACTACCCTGCGAGGTCACTTACAGTTTTTCTGGTTAAAGCTATTTTCCAGTTTTTCTGGTTTCAAAACAGTCTAAAAAGAAGAGAAAATTTAAAATTTTTAGACAATTTTCATTTCTTATGTTTCTCATTTGCACGCAATGTTAAGCTCCAAGAGAGAGAGAGAGAGATAGAGAGAGAGAGAGAGAGAGAGAGAGGAAGAGATGAGAGAGAGAAACAAATGTTTTATTTTTACATGCATTTGTATCAGTTACATGCAAGTACAAGTTTGCAATATAGATTATGCTAGGGTTTTTCCAACTAGAATTAAATGGTAGTAAAGACCGAGCGCAATGGGTCGAAAGTATAAAAGACATAAGTTTTCTTAATGGTTACAAAACTGACTAAAAAGAAGATAAAAATTTAAGTTTTTAGACATTTTACATTTCTTATTTTTCTTTTTTGCACGCAATGTTAAGTAACGAGAGAGAAAGTTTTCATGGTGCAGGAGCAAGGAGCAAAATTGATGTTTATTATTCTTTCGACCCATTGCACTAGGTATTTACTACTATTTAATTCCAGCTGGAAATACTCACGCAGAGTTTGTAACGCAAACTTTACTTGCATGTAGCTGATACAAATGCATATATCCGAGCTAATTATTTTCTTTGCCCAAAAATTTCACTAAATACTTGAAAAATTGATTATAAATTGAAGAACTTGAAATTTTTTCACATAGTTTTTGTGCATTTCTGATTATGATTTTATTTTTTAGTCAACAAAAATTTTCCTTATTGTCTTCTTCTGGTAATTCATTTGGTCGAAAAAATTTCTGGGTCGTTCTAGAATTTTTTCTGAGTATTTTCTTCTCAACTAAATAATCATTAGAAAATTTTGAAATCTTTTAAAAAGTAAATCAAAGTGAGCTGTAGAAAACTTAACGTTGACGATTGTATGGCTAATGATACACGAAGTTTTACAGAAATATTTTCAAATGAGAATTCGAATGATTCAAACTACTGGTCACACTATCCAGAGGTTCCAAAACTTGACGAAAAAAAAACAGTTACCAATGCACCAAAATTAGGATTGCACCAGAATTAAAATTGTCGCAGAGAAAAAAACTCATCTCCGAGCACACCTGTGAAAAAATTTGAAATGTTTTCGGCTAGAAAGTTGTTAAAATTTTACTAACAATTATTTGAATTCAAACTTCAAAATACCTTTTTATGAGTAGGCATTATTTTTATAAATTTTGTCAGTTCACCACTAGTTATTAATCAATAACCGTTCAATATATTCAATTTTCAAATGAACAGACCAGCAGAAAATCACACAAGAGAAAAAATTTTTAGCAACTAATATACACTAAATGATTCGGTTTTAACGGTTTAGATTTTGAGCAATCATTTTTTTGGTACTACAAAATTTTATTTAAAAAAAAAACAATCAATTTTCTAAGCATCTCACTAGATCTATCTAAATATTAAAACCATGTATATACAGGAACTGAAAAAAAATGCACAAATTTAACGGTTTTGTGGAAATTCGATCACCTAACACAAGCCGTTTATAATAAAAACAAGTAATAGCAATTTTAATTTGTTCATCAGTTTTGATCTGATTGTCGGTTAGACGGAATCCATGATTCATACCATCGCAAGTTTCTTTCGTTTGCAGTACAATATTGTATTTTTTCAGAGGATCGCTAATGTTTCTGTTTAAAATTTTCATTGCCATTTTGAGTGTATTATTGTTTTCATTGTATATACTGTATGTTTTACTATTCAAACAAACCATTTCTGTTCCACTCTATTCAATTATGAAGAAATCCTGCGTTCGATTATTAAACTTCTTATGTTTCTCACAACAGTGGTAAGAAATTAAACACATCATCATGAACACATTCTCTCTCACTACAGTTTTTCTGCACCCCGTTTGTATAAATATCGCAAGCTTCAGAGGTCATGCACTCGTTTATAGTTGATTCAGTCAACGCCCAGTACATTGAATCAGTATCCATTGCAATTGCTCGAAACATTAAGGGACGTAAAATTCGTCCGAGAAAATCGTATTTGAACTCTAGCTTTCGCTGCTTGGCCTTGTTTTAATGTTACAAAACCCACTATAGTTGGTTCGTCATGACATGTTGTATTTTTTGACATCTTCATTTCGTAGATGTTTCTGTCAATTACATCATTTGACTTAAATTGAGCAGAGTTAATCTTTTTTGTTGCAGCTAATTTGTTAACATTAACAGTTTTATCGAATTTTACTTTGTTGATTAGCTGTATTCCATAGGCGCTGTTACCATTAATTTTCGATGTCTGGGCAATAACAGTTTTATCAAAGTCAGCATCTCCAAGTCTGCGGTTATAGCTAACAAAGTCAATGAAATCCGTGAAAGGTATCTTGCGATTGTATCGTATAAACAAATGACACTTACTGACAAGAAGACCGTGAATTAACACCACTTAATGTAGTCAGTTGTGAGTGAAAAAATTTCACCAAATTAACTGGCTAGAAGACAGCGCCAACCAATAGACAGTATACGGATAGCCACATCAAATTTCTTCATATGACCGTCAAGATCACTGCGATTAACAATCGCGTTTTTGGAAATTGTTGGCAATTCCTCAAAATACTGTTTCAGATGATCTGGAACATTGATATCAACCAAAGCCAGAACATATAACTCGTCTGTCATTAGCAACTGGAGAAACTGATCTTTCGAAAGCGTTGAATTTGTCATACTCATTTCTCGGCACATCAAAAGACATCATCTCCCGGCCCATTTCTTAATGACAGTGTACTCTGTCATTATAAAAACAATCAGAACAGGAAAATTATTCACATTATTTCAATTTTCAATAAAAAATATACATTCTGGTTTAAAGTTTTTTTGTTTGTTTAAAAATTGAGAGTTGTCATATTGCAAACAATAACGTATTTGCAACTTAGAAACACCTTCTGATTCAATGAAAGACTTGTGTTTGTTGTCATTTTGGCGAATTTGTTCCGGGGTTTGTTGTGAATTAAGTCTGGCTGAAAAAAAAAACATTTTGTTTCATTAAATTGAAAAAAATTAGTTTTTAATTATTCAGATTTATTAGTTTGTCAGTTAACTACCTCATTAGGTAGACGACTCTGAGCATGGCGATAGCAACCCGTAAACTCCCTTACTTTGCGACTTGATTGACAGCAGACTTTAAAAAAAAAGATTTTTCCTATCATGGTGTGCGAGTGAGAAAATCTAGATGTGACCACACACGATGGACTGTTAAAATAATGTTCTTTAGAAGAAAAATAAACAAATTCTCTCTCAGCTACATGAAGAGGATTTCTATGCGGCTGAAGTCTGTTACCGGAATTGGGTTCGTATACTTTATAAGGACCAGTAGGTATGTTTCTACCAATTGCATACAGATATAATGCATTAGCGTCGTAACCAACTATACAGATATAATGCATTAGCGTCGTAACCATCTATTGATTTCACTGAATTGTTCTCGTCTTCACCTATCAAAAATTTATTTACTTTCTCGTAATGACTGAAGACTAAATCGTACAAGTTCTTATGTTTCTCACTAAATCCAAAAATGGCTTCACCGCAATTAAATCTGTGAAGTAGTTTGTTTACAGCACCACTCTTTTTAACAGGTCAATTTTCTTTTAACAGGTCAATTTTTTCATGTTTATAAAATAGAATCAAGTTTTTAACAGCATCATGTAGAGGTTGAACGTTAAGACAGTTGTAGTCTTTCAAAAAATCTCTCATGGTTTTAAATTTTCATTGTTTCATACTTGTTTGATTAGCTCGTTGATTTCCTTGCCTGTCACTGGTCTTTTTTGGTGTCTAGGATCACCATCTTTATCCAAAAAATTTTTATAATCAGACTCAAGAGTGTTTTCATCGCGCAAATAGGAAAAAAACGCCGAATAAGTAAGTAAAGTGGTTTCAGAAAGTTTATCAAAAGACACCAAGTACTCAGATGGGAAAAAATTGTTTGCTGTTACACCATAAGTTTTGAGAATTTGGTCTTATGAAGTACCTGCTGCTAAAAACTGACAGCTGTAAAAAAAAATGAAGTGTCGGTAATGCTAATAACAGGAATCGATTATTCATTTTGATTACATTAATGGTTGAAAGATCGTAATGTCTTGATAAATATTTGAACGAAAACTTTCGAATTAAACACAAATCAAGAAATCCTATTAAATCCTACCACTTGGTTCTTGTTCAACGTAGGATGTAAGTTTTTTGTTAATTTAATTTAACTTTTTAGGCTTGGAAAATTTGTATCCAAGTGAATTTCTTGGTAATCAACCAACAATCTTAATTGCTCCACTATATCTTCAAATTTTTGGGTCTGAAAAGCTATAACTTGTTAGGATAACAAAAACAATGCATCAACAAAAGAATCTACAAAATATTGAGGATCCTTGTTTACAAAAATTCTTAAGAGTTGCTTGTTGAAAAGGAGACATTATGATGAATTGCAACAGATACTGGAATATGCTCATTTGTGAGGCGCAATTTTTTGTAAGAACAAATAGA
Organism: Symsagittifera roscoffensis; assembly: GCF_963678635.1. Taxonomy (NCBI): domain Eukaryota; kingdom Metazoa; phylum Xenacoelomorpha; order Acoela; family Convolutidae; genus Symsagittifera; species Symsagittifera roscoffensis. The sequence continues at coordinate 25,804,538 of NC_087071.1, read as the reverse complement.
TAGTCTGAAAATTCTTGCTGTTTGCAGTTTGGTCGCACAACAGGTTGGAGGATAGATTCAAAGTCAGAAGTAACAAATGCATCATAAAACCGAAACTCGAGTGGTACAGTTAGGCCAACTAATTGAAGTTCGTCAAAAATTGAAAGACTGCGACTGTATTACCCCCTGGATAGATGTGTTTTGGTTGTTCAACATATAATTTTGAAATGATTCTAATTGTGGCAAATATGTATCACAATTAGAACAACGATACTTTTTGAGCAGGAGATTTAAGTTTTTAGTCAAAGAGTTATGATCTCCAACTGCGAGAAAATGTACGCGGGTACTTTCGCTCTGACTTCGATTAATAAGATTTCCCGATGAAGACGCCACAGCGCGTTCATCCTCAATCGCATAGAGAAAAATTGAGCAATCAAAAACTGTCTCCATTGTGTCGAAATTGTTGTATGCAACTCCTCCAGAATCATCTGCTTTGCACCGGGTTTCTTGAGCAATACATTTCAAAAAGTTATTAAGTTCGCTCAGCGAGGTTTACTCTTCTATTCAGCTGAAAAGCAGCCAAAGACAGCTCGTCATTATAAGGAATTCCTTCACTGTTTTTTTCAAGTGTCCACACAGCTGGACTGTGTTTGATGTAAGAAGGAATATCGCCATTCTTTTCGTTTGCTCCCGTAGGTATTCCCAGGATATGGATAACCGTCACTGTGATATAGTCAGATAATAAAACGTCCACTTAGTCAGATAATAAAAAGTACTATCTCTCTAAATAGCTCATTTTTTACAATTTCTGTATCCAACGCATCTCGTTTCAGGGGTAGAAATTCGTCTCTGTTCTCAATAACTTGAGACTTGCGTAAAAATGCAGTAATTTCACTAGAGTAGTAGTATCGCTAGTCATTGCTTTTAGTGTTTTTAAGGAGATAACCAAAGCACATGTTGATTTTCGATGTTTGACTCAGTTTTTGAAACGTTGTATCCATACATTTTTTTATTTTGTCATAACCGCTTTGTTTCAAAACAAAGTTAAAAATTGTTTGATGTGGCTGTTGAATAACATGGTCCCCAATTGAGTGAGATTTTGATCGAACAAATTCCACAATAGTCTCATCGTCTCCAAAAAGGGTCTCTGAAAAGTGTCGATTTGATTGCTTACGCTCGCTTTCGTGACCATTCCTTATACGCTTTTTCAATTTCTGCATAGTGTTATTTCCTTTGTTACACACTGCGCATGTAAGCTGCACTTTATGTGTTTTGTGGACTCGAAAACTGTGAATTTTCATGTTCCTTGGATGTTTACTCGAAAAAGGACAAGTTTTGCATTTGTACTTGTATGCGCTTGTGCTCGTATGTACTCGTATTCGCATGTGAAATCTCGTGGCAACCGAAAATATATATTGAAAATAACTTTTACAAATCCCACATGTTCTTATCACATGCTTTCTTTTGTGCAGGTCTAATTTCTCTTTGCTGGAAAATTGCTTATAGCAATTCTTACACTCAAAAGGTTTCGAATGTGCTCCCATCTTATTTTGTTCTAAAAGGTGAAAGTACAACTACACCTTTATATTCTCAGTTTTTACATGTGATTTTGAAAGCCTTAATTGGCACCAGTTTTTTCTCACATGGACATTTTTGAGAAAACATCGTAAAATTCAGACGTTATCAGTTCTAATTTTATCTCTGCCAGCCAACTTTTTGTTCACTTGAAATTTTTTTTCCTCATAAATTCCCCAGTTCTGATCAAATATCTTGCAAAATTAGTTCAATAGCGAAAACATGTAATAAGCAGAAAACAAGAATAAATTTTGAAACATAAAACATTTCTACGGAAAATTTATGTTGCAGAAGCAACAGGGAGATAATCATCAGTTATGGAGAAGATTTTGTTGAATTTCAACCGATAGCTAATATACTTTTAAGAAAAAATTGCCATATTTCTAGTCAATTTTATCAGTTAACTGCCCATTTTTCTTCATTGATCTGAAATTTATAACTATTAATGTAAAAAATTTATCAGAAGTTGTTAGTTTCATACAAACTTGGGTTAATCGATAAGAAAAAAACTGAGGAGGAGTTGAATCATGGAGTTCGATCTCGAATTTTCAATAAAGATTCCTTTTTTGTTCAATTTATTTAAACTTTTTACTAAATTTTTGCTTTACTTGACAAAAACTAGTAAATTAACGAAATAAAAGGATGAAAATTAAAAAATTTGGATAGAATTGATTCGTTTTTACTTTACTCTCTCAAAAGTTTCGATTGTTTTCACAATTTTCTGGAAGCTTCAATACTAATTCTGGTATTATGAGCATTCTTTCTACTATTAAGAGCATTACATAAACCGGTTTTTAGCTCAAAATAAGGTAAATTTTATCGTATTTCAAGAATTTGAGAAAAAATTTTGCAAAAAATCTTTTTTTCATTCAAAATTTTGCATCATTGTCTCAACATGATGCCAATTAAAATACATTTCGAGCTCAATTTCAAACTCTGTGCGTAAAAGTTTTTTTCAATTAGAAAAGAAGCAACAATACTTTAGCCAATTTCATGAGGTTTCTGCATTTTTTTTGCAAATTTTTGAAATTTTTGCAATTTTTTACAATTACTTAAAACTTTGCTTTTTTTTTCCAAAAACCTTGACTTTTTTCGAAGTTTGAGTAAGTTTGAAGCCATTATGAGCTTCGCTCTGATAGTCGCCACCTTATATAACCTGCTTCTGAGCTCACATTAGGGCAAGAAAAACTTGCATTTTTTGCATTTTTTTTCCAAAAACCTTGGCTTTTTTGAAGTCTAAGTAGGTTTCAGTATTTTTCAAAAAGAAAGATTATCTAATTATTGAGTTAATAGGTCGAAATATAACAAATCTTATCCTGTCTTGAAGTTTTTTTGAAAAAATTTTTTAATTTTTGTGATAAAAATTCCAAGTTTTTACCAAAAAAATTTCACTATTGACTTATGTACCAAAAAATCTAAATACACTACATTCATTCCACAACCAACAGGTAATTAACCTTTGATATTTAAAAATTAGATAATAAGCGCCGAAATTTTTGCAAAAAAATCAGACGTTTTCACACAAAAACCAAAAAATACCATTTTACTTTCTCTTACCATCACACTGAAAGCTTACCATTGGTTTTACATATTTTAATACATAGCATGGCGGATGTCTCAAAAACATTTTCAAAACACGATAAGATTTGTTATAATTCGACCTTTTAACTCGTTATTTAGATAATCTAATTTCTTGAAACAATGCTGAAACCTACTTAAAGTTCGAGAAAACCAAGGTTTTTGGGAAAAAAATGCAAAAATTTCACTTTTTTTTCTGAGAAAAGTTGCATAAAAATGGACTTTTTCGCAATTTTCACTCAAAACACGAAAAAAAGATAAAATTTACTCTAATTTGAGCTCAGAAGCAGGTTATATAAGTTTCTGAATATCAAAGGGAAAGATCATAAACTACTGAAACTTCGAAGAAAGTCAAGGTTTGTGGAAAAAACTTTTTTTTCAAGTTTTTGGAAAAGAATTGCGGAAATATTGCTGTTTTAGCTAATGTATTCTTGCTTCTGATCTAATTGAAAAAATACTTTTACGTACAGAGTTTGAAATTGAGCTCAAAATGTATTTTAATTGTCATCATGTTGAGACAATGAAACAAATTTTTAAAATAAAATAAATAAATTTTTCCTACACTTTTTCTCAAATTACTGGAATACGATAAAATTTACCTTAATTTAAGCTAAAAAACGGGTTATATATTGCTCTAAAAACTAAAAAGAAAGCTCATAATAGCAGACTAAATTTGAAACTTTGGGAAAATGGTTTAAAAAATCGTAACTTTCGAGAAAGTAAAGTAAAAACGAATCAAATCTATCCAAAAATTTTAGTTTGTATCCTTTTAATTAGTTATTTAACTGGTTTTTGTCCATTTAAGGGAAAATTTAATAAAAAATTTTAAAGCAATTGAGCAAAAAGAGCATATTCATTGAAAAGTCTAGATCAAACTCAATGATTCAACTCCTCCTCAATTTATTCTTAATGATTAAACTATATTTGTGCAAAACTAACAATTTCTGACAAATTCTTCAAGGTAATTTATATAAATTTCAATTCAGTGATGAAAAACGGACAGTAAGCTGCTAAAATTAACTAAAAATTAGATAATTTTTCAAAAAAACTATTAACTATTGGTTCAAATTCAAATTCAACAAAATCTTCTCCATAACTGATGATTATCTCCCTGTTGCTTCTGCAACATAAATTTTCCGTAGAATTGTTTTATGTTTCAAGATTTATTCTTGTTTTCTGATTATTACATATTTTCGCTATTGAACTCATTTTGCAAGATATTCTGTCACAACTAGGGAATTGATGATGAAAATAGTTTTACAACCGGTTACAAGCTAAATCTTCACGTGCATTTGTCAACGGGAATTCGAATCGCAATATATTATACGTTGCCACGAGATTTACAATTTTGCGAATGACGAGTTCATATGCAAAACGTGTCCTTTTTTGAGTAAACAACCAAGGAAATTAAAAATTCACAATTTTCGAGTCCACAGAACACATAAAGTGCAGCTAACATGCGCAGTATGTAACAAAGGATAAACCAGTATGCAGAAATTGCAAAAGCATATAATGAATGTTCACGAAATCGAGCGTAGTACAAAATCAAATCTACACTTTTCGAGGCCCTTTTTGGAGACGATGAGTCTATTGTGCAAGTTGTTCGATCGAAACCTCACTTAATTGGTTACCATGTTATTCAACTGCCACATCTTTTAGTTTTTTTTTAAACAAAGCAGTTATGACAAAATAGAAAAATATATGGATACAGCGTTTCAAAAACTGAGTCAAGCATGAAAAATCAATAATTGTTTTGGTTATCTCCTTAAAAACAATGAAAGCAATGGCTAGTGATTTTACTACTCTAGTGAAAACACTGCAATTTTACCCAAGCCTAAATTTTTTGAGAACAGAAACGAACTTCTCTCCCTGAAACGAGGTGTGTTGGATATAGACTTTATGAAAAATTAGCTAATTAGAGAGATAGTACTTTTCATTATCTGACTAAGTGAACCTTTTTATTATCTGACTAAAATCACAGTGACGGCCACCCATATCTTGGGAATAACTATGGGAGCAAACGAAGAGAGTGGCGATATTCCTTTTTACCCCAAACACAGTCCAGCTGTGTGGACACTTGAAAAAAACAGTGAAGGAATTCCTTATAATGACAACCGGTGTGCTTTAAGAGCATTGGCTGCTTTTCAGCTGAAAAGAAGGGTAAACCCTGCTGAGCGAACTTACGAACTTTTTGCTCAGGAAACCAGCAGGAAGCAGATCATTTTGAAGGAATTGGATATAAACATTTTGAAAAACTGGAGGCATATTTGATAGCTCAACTCTTCTCTATGCGATTGAGGATGAACGCGCTGTGGCGTCTTCAGCGGGAAATCTTTTTTAAGGAAGTCAGAGCGAATGTAACCGCGTACATTTTCTCGCAGTTGGAGATCATATCTACCTGATTAATATTTTAAATCTCCTGGTCAAAAAGTATCGTTGTTCTAATTGTCGTACATTTTTGCCACACTTAGAATCATTTCAAAAACACATGTTGAACAAACAAAACACATCTATCCAGGGGGTAATACAGTCGCAGTTTTTCAATTTTTGACGAACTTCAATTAGTTGGCCTAACTGTACCACTCGAGTTTCGGTTTTATGATGCATTTGTTACTTTTGACTTTGAATCTATCCTCCAACCTGATGTGCGACCAAACTACAAACAGCAAGAACTTTCAGACTATTTGTTTGTTCTTACAAAAAAATTGCGCCTCACAAATGAGCATTTTGCAGTATCTGTTGCAATTAATCATAATGTCTCCTTTTTAACAAGCAACTCTACACAGTTTTTTGTAAACGAGGATCCTCAGTTATTTGTAGATTCTTTTGTTGAAGCATTGTTATTGTTACCCGAACAAAGAACAAAATACAGCTTTTTAGACCAAAAAATTTGAAGATATACTGGAGCAATTAACATTGTCGTCTGATTACCAAGAAACTTACTTGGATGAAAAAGCCCCAAGCCTAAAAAAATTAAATCAACTTAACAAAAACTTACATCCTACATTGAACAATTACATGTGGAAAGAGTTAATAGTGGACTTTATGATTTGAATTTAATTCGAAAGTTTTTTTCTTCAAAACTTTACTTAGACATTACGAACTCTCAACCATTAATTTGAAAAAAGATTAATCGATTCCTGTAATTAGCATTAGCGACACTTCGTTGTTTTTGGTTGCAGTCAGTTTCTAGCAGCAGTTACTTCATTACACCAAATTCTCAAAGCTTATGGTGTAACAGCAAACAATTTATTTTTTCCCTATGAGTACTTGGTGTCTTTTGATAAACTTTCTGAAACCACTTTATTCGGCAATTTTTTCGTAAGTGCGCAATAAAAACAGTCTTGAATCTTATTATTAAAAAATTGTGGATAAAGGTGATAACCCTACAAACCAAAAAAGACCAAAGACAGGCGAGGGAAAATACGAGCTAATCAAACAAGTTTAAAACAATGAAAAATTTGAAACCATGAGAGACTTTTTGAAATACTATAACTGTCTCAACGTTCAACCTCTTCATGATGATGTTAAAAACTTGATTCTATTTTATAAACATGAAAAAATTGACCTGTTAAAAGAAATACTGACATTGAGTGGTGCTGCTAACAAAATATTTCACAAGTTTAATCGCTGTGAGGCCATTTTTCGATTTGGTGAGAGACATAAACCTTTCTACAATCTAGTGCGTAAGCAGATCTTAGGCGGACCCAGTTTAGTCTTCAGTCGTTACGAGAAAGTAAATGAATCTTCCATTGGTGAAAACCAGAACAATATAGTGAAATCAAAAGTTGGTTATGACGGTAATACATTATGTCTGTATGCAATTGGTGGAAATATACCTACTGGTCTCTATACAAATAACAAACCCATTTCCGGTAACAGACTTCAGCCGCATAGACATCCTCTTCAATTAGCTGAGTGAAATTGTTTGTTTTTCTTTGTTTTTCTCAGTCCGTCGTGTGTGGTCACATCTAGATTTTCTTACTCGCTCACCAAGATAGCAAATTTCTTTACCAATGTCTGCTGTCGATCATGTCGCGTACTGTGGGAGCTTATGGTTTGCTATCACCATGCTCACAGTTGTCTACCTAATGAGGTTGTTAATTGACAAACTAATAAATCTGAATAGTTAAAAATTATTATTTTTAAAATTTAATGAAAGAAAATGATTTTTTTTGTTTTATTTGTCAGACAGACATAAGTCACAACAAAAACCCGGAACAAATTCGACAAAATGACAATCAACGCAAATTTTTCATAGAATCTCAAGATGTTTTTAAAGTGCAAAATTGTTATTGTTTGTAATATGACAACTCTCAATTTTTAATTAAACAAAAAAACTTTAAATCAAAATGTGTAATTTTTATTGAAAATTTAAATAAAGTTAACATTTTTCCTGTTCTGATTGTTTTTATGTTGACAGAATACACTGTCATTGAGAAATGGGAATGTGAATGGTCATTCAAAAAGCAGTATAATAATGATGTGCTTTTAATGTGCCGAGAATTGATTACGACAAATTCAACGTTTTCGAAAGATCAGTTTCTCCAGTTGCTAAGGAGAGACTAGTTATATGGTCTAGTTATATCATCTGAAAGAGTAGTTTGGGGAATTGCCACCAATTTCCAAAAACACGATTGTAAATCGCAGTGATCTTGACGGTCATCTGAAGAAATTTGCTGTGGCTATCGGTATACTGTCTGTTGGTTGGCGCTGTCTTCTAGCCAGTTATTTTGTTGAAAGTTTTCAACTCACAGCTGACCACATTAAGTGGTGTCTAACTCATGGTCTTCTTGTCAGTAAATGTCATTTGTTTATACGATACAATCGCGAGATACCTTTGACGGATTTCATTGACTTTGTTAGGTATAACCGCAGACTTGGAGATGCTGACGTTGATAAGACTGTTATTGCCCAGACATCGAAACTTATTGGTAACAGCGCCTATAGAATACAACTAATCAATAAAGCAAAATTCGATAAAACTGTTCATGTTGTCAAATTGTCTGCAACAAAAAATATTAACTCTGTCAATTTAAGTCCTATGATGTAATTGACAGAAAGATCTACGAAAAAAAGATGTCGAAAAAAAATAACTTGTCATGACGAACCAATTATAGTGGGTTTTGTAACATTAAACAGTGCCAAGCAGCGAACAGTGCCAAGTGCCAAGTGCATGACAGCTGAAGCTTGCGATATTTATACAAACTGGGTGCAGAAAAACTGTAGTGATAGACAATATGTTCATGATGATGTGTTTAATTTTTTACCACTGTTGTGAGAAACATAAGAATTTTGATAATCAAACGCCTGGTTTCTTCATAATTGAATGGAGTGGAACAGAAATGGTTTGTTTGAATAGAAAAACATACTGTGCGTACAATGAAATTATTGATACACTCAAAATGGCAATCAAAAGTTGAATTAGAAACATTAGCGAACCTCTGGAAAAATACAAGAAAGTACTGCAAACGAAAAAAAAACCTTACGAGGGTGTTAATAATAGATTCCGTCTAACCGACAATCAGATCAAAACTTATGAACACATTAAAAATTTTATTACTTATTTTTATTATGAGTGGCTTATGTTAAGTCATAGAAATTCCTTAAAACCGTTAAATTTGTGAAAAACGTTTGCAGTTTCTATATATACATGGTTTTTATATTTAGACAGATCTACTGAGATGCTTAGAAAATCGAATGTTTTTTCGAATAACATTTTGTAGTACTGAGAAAAAAAATTGCTCAATTTCAAAACCGTTAAAACCTAATCATTTAGTGTATTTTAGTTAATAATATTTTTCTCTTGTGTGATTTTCTGCTGATCTGTTCTTATAAAATTTGAATACATTAAACAAATTTTGATTAATAACTAGTGGTGAACTGACAAAAATTATAAAAATAATGCCTACTCATAAAACTGGATTTTGAAGTTTGAATTCAGATATTTGTTAGTAAATTGATAACAGTTTTCTGGCCAAAAACATTTAAGTTTTTTCACAGGTGTGCTGGCAGATTTTCTTCTTGCGACAATCTTGATTTTGGTCCAATCAACCAGAGAAGAATTGTGAGTAAAAAGTTGAGTTGGTTCGTTAGATATAATTTTAGCCTCGTACATATTTGCGTATTCTTCCCTTTAAAACACATTAAAAAAGGAAAAAAGGTAAGATTCGCAATTGATTCAAAATTGCACTTTATTTGATTTGAAATTCACTCATGTTTGAAAACAACACTCACTTTTTGACAATCTCCGCAACATGCATTCCACAAGGTTTCTGATGGGTAATCTTTTTTTGGTCAAGTTTTGGAACCTCTGGATAGTCTCACCAGTAACTTGAATCATTCGAATTCTGATTTGAAAAAAATTCTGTAAAACTTCGTGTATCATTAGCCAGACAATCTTCAACGTTAGGATTTCTACAGCTCATTTTGAGAGTTACTTTTTAAAAGATTTCAAAATTTTCCAGTGATTTTACAGTTGAGAAAAAAATACTCAGAAAGAATTTTAGAATGATCTAGAAATATTTTTATCAGAAGAATTACCAGAAGAAAACGATAAGAACAATTTTCGTTGACCAAACCAGAATTTCAAAATTAGACATGCACAACAACTGTATGAAAAAATTACAAGTTGATCAAATTATAATCAATTTTTCAAGTATTTGTTGAAATTTTTAGGCAAAGAAAACAATTAGCTCGGATAAATTCAAGTTTCTTGTTTTGCGCAATATCACCACATAACATACAAAGCAGTGTAATTTGTCATAGCAGATTTCAAGCCGATTGTGAAAAGAAATAGATAAATTTTGGCTAAGTTTTATCTTAGCCCATAATGAACCAAAAAATTTTATGGATACATGCATTTGTATCAGTTGCATGCAAGTACAAGTTTGCGGTATAAACTCTGCGTGAGTACTTCCAGCTGGAATTAAATGATAGTAAACACCTAGTGCAATGGGTCAAAATTATAAAATGCATGAAATTTGTTCCTGATCTTTTCCGCACCCTGCTCACTCCCCCAGCGTTACC
>NC_087071.1:25727012-25794177 GCF_963678635.1 Symsagittifera roscoffensis | reverse complement strand
TTACTTTTCTGGGCCTTTTTGTTGGTTTTAATCGGTTTTCTTCATAAGACCGCTCCAAAACCGCTTAAAAACCGCTCAAATCTTGCTTGAAAAACCGTTCAAAACCCACCGCAAGAAATTAGCGGTTTTTGAGCGGTTTTATACGCAAGATTTGAGCTGTTTGAGCGGTTTTTCTTAAAAAAACGCGCAAACCGCTCAAACGGCTCAAGTCTTGCCGGAAAATTGCTCAAACCGCTCATATCTTGAGCGGTTTTTGAGCGGGATCTCGACCCGGGTGTTTCCATGACGATTATTTTGTACACCATGCAAAATTTCAATCCATTAAGATAACGCTCAAACGGTCTGTCTAATTTGATATGTAATGAGATACAAATTGAAGTAGCAAGCCATTACAACAAATCAGTGGTTAAAACTGATGGATCAAATTTTTCATTCAAGCAAAACTTAGCAGAACAAATGATCGTTCAGCAAAATTTTGTCACAAAAATCAACGAAAGAATCAGTGGAACATGATAAACAGGAAGCATCTGATAAACTTAAGCACTTTTCTCAAAAAACTAAGTAACTTATAGCTATAACAGCGAACAGCAAGCAAATTACTTGTTTTCAGAGCTCGAAACATGCAAGCAGTCAATTGACTCTAGCGATCATGATTAGTGACATGAAGCAAGGCAAAAAGAATCAGAAGCACTAATTGACTTTCATATGGTTTACTAATTCAGGCCTGATGTCAGGTGGGTTAAAAGCAATATCATGCTTCATGAATTAATCTACCGAATTTAAAATTGCCTACATATGAAAAAAAAAGTAGGACAAACAATGAGCGCTGTATCCCAGCAAGTCAAAAGTCACTGAATAATATCTTTGTGTGAGGCCAAAAAAAATCATTTGTTGTTCAAGATGCAGTCTTCTTACAAAATACACAGGTTATTTCATACTGCCAAATTCCAAGTTTGAACAAGTAAATGCAGAACATAGCAATTATTGTAATTTTTTTACTTTGTAATAGCGGGGACACTAGTACTAGGTATTTTACAATCCCGAGGGGGTTATGTTGAAGGTCAGACTAAACCGGCTGATCAAAGGATTACGCAACTTCCTCCTTGATCTGTGCTCTGTCCGGCTCTAATTCTGGTTTAAGGGTTTTTTTACCAATGGCTAAAAATTTCCGGTCCAACCGCTGGATTTGGCTCATATTATAACCTATGATGTACCTTTTCACTACCTATGATATCCCTAAATCTTAGCTCCCTGCAACCAGTGGGGCACGAGAAACGACTTCCGGAAGTCGAGTTTGGGACAATTTGCATAGGGCATAACACAGGAAGTAAGGGTATAGGGGGTCGGGGTTCTAAATTTAAGCTTTCCTCAACTGCGTTTATAACATACTATTTTTAGCTCCAATCTAACCGGCAGTCACCGAGTTCTAATAGGGCTATTTCCACTTCTGGGAACCGTTATAACTTTTCCCAAGGAGAGTCGGGTGATCTGGGTTCTTTGCATGTTCAGGTCGACTCATCTCTAGTATCATTCTCCGAGTTTCAAAAAGTTAGATTCTATTTGGGGGGACTGCACCAACCTTACTTCACTTGGATTTTGCCATAGGAGAGACTATACCTTCAATGATTCAAAAATTTTTTGGACTCTGCTATCTGTTTACTTTTCTGCTTATCGTATTGGTTCATCAATGTCGACCTTTAGTTTGAACCAAATTGTTCTAGATTTCTTCGACTCCTTGTGAGTTTAGATTCAAAAATGTTTGAAGACGACGTTGAAGTTGGCTGGATCTTTTTTTTGCGTAAAATCAGCATTCAAAGTAACTGGAAAAATTGTTATACTTTGCGTAAAAAAACTAAATGAAGCTTTCAACTAATCAGAAAGACTTGAGGCTCAACCACTAATGCCAGTCGACCAGAAAAAAAAAGTAGCCAAAGTAACAGTTAATAATTATTTCATGCATATGTTGAGCTTTGTATCACGTGATGTATCATGTCATATTTTATGTATCAGTCGAACGGAATCAAAAGTCATATTTATTTCAGGACAATCAGCGTAAAGCAATTTTTGTCAGCTTACAAGAGAACAAAATATCATAAACTCGAGCTTTTTGATGTTTCAAGAGAACGCTCCCACAACAAGAACACATCTAAAGCAAATCATGTTCTACTGACTAATGAACGCCTCCCTAAAAGATTATTCAGTTTTTGTCCTACAAGATCTTTTTGGATAACTTCATCAACCCAATAACAAATTTTTTACCCCGTACTTTATATAATTGCCGACAAACGATAAAACCGCAAAAATGTTCATTCATTTGTTTGGCTGTAACTAAAATTTGCGTAAACTTTTTAGTTTAACATGACTATAGTAACAAATTTCTCCCGCCGGCACCACAGCTGGTAAAGGCCAATGCTAATGGTTTTGACTTTATCAAGTCATTAGAACTGTTCCAACGAAATAAAAGTCGCCACCTGAAACCCGTTCTACGGTTCTACCTAACAATTTTGCCTCTTGAATACACCCACCGCGAAACGCCAACATGACTTGGCTGCTCGGGTATTGGCCTTAAATTCCTAAGAGAGCACCGATAAGAGCAGACCGGGCCCTTTAGCACCTCATCACCTATTGTCAAAATTTAATGCGAGGGATCGCTGACTCAGTTGGTGTGCTGAGACGGTCAATTTGCTGATGCGTTGATCAGTTTCACATGCGGGTGGCACTTTTGCATGTGTTTATTCCAACATCTGACATAGACATCAGTCTTGTTTCAGTCGGGCAGAAGGCAGTCGAGTTTAAGTTGCTTGGATCCCCGTTGATGGGCTGCTAGGGGATCTTTGCAGTTCTTTCAGTTCCTTTAATTTTTTTCTCAGTTTCAGTTTCACTACTATCGGAGGTCTGGACCAAGGGTTCTAAGTGATTATCTCTGAGATGTTTGTTCATCTTTTCTTTTGCTGTGAAACATTCTGTCACAGTTTCCATTGGCACAAAGAACTGTTTGAAACATTTTGCCAATAAAATTTGCTTTAAAGTCCCCACCATCTGCTAGCTGACGTTTGGCTCTCGGATTGTGGGGCCAGTTGTTCTAATCACACTTTGTCCTCAGCCCATGGTTGTCAAGATTAGCTGTAAGCCGCCTATTCCCATCTTATTGCTTCACTTTAGCACCTTCAATTAGTTCATTCAAGCTATCGACTTCCATTTTTTAAAAGGAAGCGTAAAGTTGAATCCTTCTCCTGCATATTGGTGTGCGACTGGCGTTGTTTTGTCTTTTTTCATTCTTTTCTTTCACTCTCATATTTCTTTTTTCTAGCCTCGGACACGAATAGCAGTAAATTTGATAACAAGGGTCTAGATGTGGAGGTACTCAGATTAACCTGTTCAATCTTTTCACTGAGCACATTGATAGGGATATTAGTATTTTCCTCAGTATTGATTACAGTACTTTTAGTTTTCTCGACAGATATTTCGAATTAAGCCAATCTTAAGGTTTTTGCAATCTGATTCAGCGACTTGCTAGGATTTGCTTGGTGGTCAGAAATCAAAGCCAGATCATCAGCGTGTGCAAAGTTTCTTTTCTCTCCGCTGGTCTTTCTTAGGAGGAAGTCAAAAAGAATGATAAACAACAATGGGCCTAAAACGCGCCCTTTCTGCACTCCCGGCTCACTACAAAGGTTTTATCTTTATCAAGCTTGCCGATGGGTTTGGTTTGGAGCCAACTTGGTCAAGAAGGCAAATGACCGGTAGTTGTTCGGTTCTGCTCTGCTTTTTTCGAACAGGTTGATTATTACTGATTCCCTCCAAATCTGAGGAAATTGTCCCGGATCGAGCCAAATTTCGGTGAAAATTCTTGTGAGAGGCCTGAGACTTTTCACTGAAAGCCTGCTGATCTGAATCTCACTGACAGCCTTGCCCGTGTTGATTTCTCTCAAGGCTTGTAGTACCTCTGCCATTATAGAGGTCCACTATCCGCACAAGAAAGTAAGCACTCAGCTAACATTTCAGCAGACGGTTTGTTCTTAAACAGATCTTCATAATGCTTTTGAAACTTCTAATTGATGCCTCCACTTTTGCTCCTCCTCTCCAGTCAACTCAAACGAACACTCCAGAGAGTATATTTATTTAAGAGTGTATTTTTTACCGAGATCAGAGTCTCGATCGCTGCTCAAGCGGGTCTTGCATAATCCCAGGACGTCACAACGCCGCTCTAGGATCAATTGTTCTAAATCAACTGTTTCAATTCCTTTAAGGGTCCTACAATTCCAATGTCCGAACTTCCGCGGTTGGTGCCTTACCAAAACACTTTCTCGAACCGGTCGCTTATGTATCCGATTGGTTTCTTTAATTGGTTTGATTGTAGGTAGTTTTTCTACGGGCATGGCTTACTAGACCGTATTACCAGCGTCTGTTAGCCACCGAGTATGCGTTTTGCAAATCAGTGGTGAGCCGCGTACAGACAGGTCTGATTTATTGTTCTTTAGTGAAGTACACGTCGTCGGGACGCACCACTAGGAGGCGACTGTTTGACAAATTTTCAAAAGTAGTTCGTGAAATTATCCAACAATTCCAAGCATTTTGATTGATTCAACAATCAAATTTAAAAAAGAAGTGGTTGGTCAGATATTTGAGGACTGCCTTGGCGGATTATCAAACACTTTTCAATTCCGTTTAATTTTTTTCTCAGCTTAGTTTATTTTGAAAAGCTCTCCTAATCACAACACCACTCCGATAATTTTTTAGCTGAATGTTTTAATCACAAAATTATCGAAATTCTTCTTTTCTTTGAACAAAATTATCTCCCTTTTTGTATGGTGCGCGATTCGTTTTGAAATCGAATAATTATGGCACCAAAAGTTAGGTTTTGATCAGTTATATATTTTTTTCAAATAGAAAATCTTCTGCCGCATTCGCCGCATTCGAGGTCTAGAAGTTCTTAGATGTGAAGATAGTGGGTGCATCACATTTTAAAACCGTTTTTATACATCCGATCTTTAATTTGTCTGAAATTGTCTGAAAAATCTTTTAATTTTTCACTTTTTCATTATTTTGTGGGAATACCTGAGGCAAAGTGTATTTATGGGATGTTATCTCACATATCGGCTGGCTTAAATTTCAATTCTTTAGTTCCTACAGAGAAGTAAAAAGTCATAATGAATGCTTTTTCTTTGTGATAATACCATTTTAGCACACGAACTAAAAAGCCTTTCTTTAATCACCTTTAATGTATTTCCGAAACGAAATCAGTTCAAATATTGAAGCTCTAACAATCATTGTTTCCTTTGGTTTTTGTGTCCCCCTTAACCAAATTCCGAGCATTCTTTATATTAATATTCGTTGCATTTTACGCACCCAATTTTTTGAGCTCGCCAATTAACAAAAAAAGGGATGGATTTTGGTTTTCACTTTTTTTTTCATTTGAGAAGGGTAAATAAATTTGTCTTACAAAAGAAACTGTAACTTTTTAGATCCATTTTTGACAGTAAGACCCTGAAAAAACTCGTTAATGACCAATTTCAAGCTTCCCCGGGCGAATGTTGCGACCCTAATCGGGTTGAACAAATGTCCGCCACGTGACCGAAAACCTCTTCTGCGCCAAAATTTGAGTCGCGTAGGGTCGCGGTGGAAGTCTTAAAATAACATAAGATGGTGCCGCTGCTCGAAACAAAGTTCATTTTGTCGCACTGCAACTTTTGTCGCGCTGCTCGAAACAGTCAGATTTGGTCGCACTGCTCAATTTACAATCAGTTTTGTTCGCGCTAATCGACAAATAGTCATTTATAGTCGCGCTGTTGAAACATATCAATTTTGGTTGAAGTGCTCGAAACATAGCTAACTGTGGCCTCGCTGCTCGAAACCCAGTCAACTTTGGTCGCGTTGTTCGAAACATAGTAGTTTTTAGTCGCATTGCTCGAAACAAAGTTAGTTTTCGTCGCTCTGCCCGAAACAGAGTCAAGGTTGGATGCGCTGCTCGAAATTAGTCAATTTTAGTTTTCGCTGCTCAAAAAATAGCCAACTGTGGTCTCTCTGCTCGAAACAATCAATTTCGGCCGGGTTGCTCGAAACAAAGACAACTTTTTCGCGCTACAAATTTGGTCGCGCTGCTCGAAACATAGTCAATTTTGATTACGTTGCTCGAAACATAGTCACTTTTGCTCGCGCCACTCGAAACATACCAATTTCTGGTCGTGCTGCTCGAAACATAGTCAACTTTTTTCCCTCTGCGCGACAAACGTTGACTCTGTTTCGAGCAGCGCGATCTTAATTGACTATGTTTCGAGCAGCGCGACCAAAGTTTACTATGTTTCAGGTAGCGCAACCAAAATTGACTATGTTTCAGGCAGCACAACGAAAATTGCTATGTTTCGGGCAGCGCAACCAAAATTTACTATGTTTCGGGCAGCGCAATTATGTTTTGGGCTGCTCGAAACAAAGTCAACTGTGGTCGCGCTACTCGAAAAATAGTCAACTGTGGTCGCGCTACTGGAAACAAAGTTAATGTGATCGCGCTGACCAAAACATAGTCAACTTTGGTCGGGCTGCTCGAAACATAGTCAACTTTGGTCGCGCTGCTAAAAACATACTCAAAATTAGTCGTGTTCCTCAAAAAATAGTCAACTTTGGTCGCGCTGCTTGAAACATAGCCACCTGTGATCGGGCTGCTCAAAACATAGTCGAATTTTTCGCCACTTTTTTCGCCCTGCTCGCGAAAATTCAACTTTGGTCGGGCTGCTCGAGACGTAGTGAATTGGGGTGGCGCTGCTCAAAAGTTAGCCAACTGAGGGTCTCGCTGCTCGAACATAATCAACTTCGATCGGGCTGCTCGAAACAAATACAATTTTTTTTGCGCAAAAAAGTTGGTCTCGCTGCTCAAAAATAGTCAATTTTGGTCGCACTGCTCAATTTACAATCAGTTTTGTTCGCGCTAATCGACACATATTCATTTATAGTCGCGCTCTTGAAAACATAATCAATTTTGGTCGTAGTGCTCGAAACATAGTCACTTTTGGTCGCGCTGCTCGAAGATAGTCAACTGTGGTCGCGCTGCTCGAAACATAATCAACTATGGTTGCGCTGCTGGAAACAATGTTAATGTGATTATGCTGCCCAAACATAGTCAATTTTGGTCTCGCTGCTCGAAACATAGCTAACTGAGGCCTCGCTGCTCGAAACATAGTCAACTTTGGTCGGGCTGCTCGAAACATAGTCAATTTTGGTCGCGCTGCTAAAAACATAGTCAAAATTGCTCATGTTGCTCGAAACATATTTAACTTTTGTCGCGCTGCTTCAAACATAGCCACCTGAGATCGCGCTGCCCGGAACTTAGTCAAGTTTGCTGCTCGAAAAATAGTCAATTTTGGTCTCATAGCTAACTGTGCCCTCGCTGCTCGAATTATAGTCAACTTTGGTCGCGCTGCTCGAAACATAATCAACTTTGGTCGGGCTGCTCGAAATAAAGAAAATTTTTCCGCGCTACCAATTTGGTTGCGATCCTCGAAAAATGATCAATTTTGGCAGCACTAATCAAAGCATAGTCAACAAAACTCGCGCTGCTCGAAACTGTGGTAGCTCTGCTCGAAACATAGCCAATTTTGGTCTCGCTGCTCGAAACATAGCTAACTCGAAACATAGTCAACTTTTGTCGCGCTGCTCGAAAATAGTCAAATTTGGGCGCACTGCTCAATTTACAATCAGTTTTGTTCGCGCTAATTGACAAATAGTCATTTATAGTCGCGCTGTTGAAACATATCAATTTTGGTCGAAGTGCTCGAAACATAGCTAACTGTGGCCTCGCTGCTCGAAACCCAGTCAACTTTGGTCGCGTTGTTCGAAACATAGTAGTTTTTAGTCGCATTGCTCGAAACAAAGTTAGTTTTCGTCGCTCTGCCCGAAACAGAGTCAAGGTTGGATGCGCTGCTCGAAATTAGTCAATTTTAGTTTTCGCTGCTCAAAAAATAGCCAACTGTGGTCTCTCTGCTCGAAACAATCAATTTCGGCCGGGTTGCTCGAAACAAAGACAACTTTTTCGCGCTACAAATTTGGTCGCGCTGCTCGAAACATAGTCAATTTTGATTACGTTGCTCGAAACATAGTCACTTTTGCTCGCGCCACTCGAAACATACCAATTTCTGGTCGTGCTGCTCGAAACATAGTCAACTTTTTTCCCTCTGCGCGACAAACGTTGACTCTGTTTCGAGCAGCGCGATCTTAATTGACTATGTTTCGAGCAGCGCGACCAAAGTTTACTATGTTTCAGGTAGCGCAACCAAAATTGACTATGTTTCAGGCAGCACAACGAAAATTGCTATGTTTCGGGCAGCGCAACCAAAATTTACTATGTTTCGGGCAGCGCAATTATGTTTTGGGCTGCTCGAAACAAAGTCAACTGTGGTCGCGCTACTCGAAAAATAGTCAACTGTGGTCGCGCTACTGGAAACAAAGTTAATGTGATCGCGCTGACCAAAACATAGTCAACTTTGGTCGGGCTGCTCGAAACATAGTCAACTTTGGTCGCGCTGCTAAAAACATACTCAAAATTAGTCGTGTTCCTCAAAAAATAGTCAACTTTGGTCGCGCTGCTTGAAACATAGCCACCTGTGATCGGGCTGCTCAAAACATAGTCGAATTTTTCGCCACTTTTTTCGCCCTGCTCGCGAAAATTCAACTTTGGTCGGGCTGCTCGAGACGTAGTCAATTGGGGTGGCGCTGCTCAAAGGTTAGCCAACTGAGGGTCTCGCTGCTCGAACATAATCAACTTCGGTCGGGCTGCTCGAAACAAATACAATTTTTTTTGCGCAAAAAAGTTGGTCTCGCTGCTCAAAAATAGTCAATTTTGGTCGCACTGCTCAATTTACAATCAGTTTTGTTCGCGCTAATCGACACATATTCATTTATAGTCGCGCTCTTGAAAACATAATCAATTTTGGTCGTAGTGCTCGAAACATAGTCACTTTTGGTCGCGCTGCTCGAAGATAGTCAACTGTGGTCGCGCTGCTCGAAACATAATCAACTATGGTTGCGCTGCTGGAAACAATGTTAATGTGATTATGCTGCCCAAACATAGTCAATTTTGGTCTCGCTGCTCGAAACATAGCTAACTGAGGCCTCGCTGCTCGAAACATAGTCAACTTTGGTCGGGCTGCTCGAAACATAGTCAATTTTGGTCGCGCTGCTAAAAACATAGTCAAAATTGCTCATGTTGCTCGAAACATATTTAACTTTGGTCGCGCTGCTAAAAACATACTCAAAATTAGTCGTGTTCCTCAAAAAATAGTCAACTTTGGTCGCGCTGCTTGAAACATAGCCACCTGTGATCGGGCTGCTCAAAACATAGTCGAATTTTTCGCCACTTTTTTCGCCCTGCTCGCGAAAATTCAACTTTGGTCGGGCTGCTCGAGACGTAGTCAATTGGGGTGGCGCTGCTCAAAAGTTAGCCAACTGAGGGTCTCGCTGCTCGAACATAATCAACTTCGGTCGGGCTGCTCGAAACAAATACAATTTTTTTTGCGCAAAAAAGTTGGTCTCGCTGCTCAAAAATAGTCAATTTTGGTCGCACTGCTCAATTTACAATCAGTTTTGTTCGCGCTAATCGACACATATTCATTTATAGTCGCGCTCTTGAAAACATAATCAATTTTGGTCGTAGTGCTCGAAACATAGTCACTTTTGGTCGCGCTGCTCGAAGATAGTCAACTGTGGTCGCGCTGCTCGAAACATAATCAACTATGGTTGCGCTGCTGGAAACAATGTTAATGTGATTATGCTGCCCAAACATAGTCAATTTTGGTCTCGCTGCTCGAAACATAGCTAACTGAGGCCTCGCTGCTCGAAACATAGTCAACTTTGGTCGGGCTGCTCGAAACATAGTCAATTTTGGTCGCGCTGCTAAAAACATAGTCAAAATTGCTCATGTTGCTCGAAACATATTTAACTTTTGTCGCGCTGCTTCAAACATAGCCACCTGAGATCGCGCTGCCCGGAACTTAGTCAAGTTTGCTGCTCGAAAAATAGTCAATTTTGGTCTCATAGCTAACTGTGCCCTCGCTGCTCGAATTATAGTCAACTTTGGTCGCGCTGCTCGAAACATAATCAACTTTGGTCGGGCTGCTCGAAATAAAGAAAATTTTTCCGCGCTACCAATTTGGTTGCGATCCTCGAAAAATGATAAATTTTGGCAGCACTAATCAAAGCATAGTCAACAAAACTCGCGCTGCTCGAAACTGTGGTAGCTCTGCTCGAAACATAGCCAATTTTGGTCTCGCTGCTCGAAACATAGCT
This sequence comes from Symsagittifera roscoffensis, assembly GCF_963678635.1. NCBI lineage: Eukaryota > Metazoa > Xenacoelomorpha > Acoela > Convolutidae > Symsagittifera > Symsagittifera roscoffensis. Next base: position 25,783,905 of record NC_087071.1, on the reverse strand, counting down.
AACTCGAAACATAGTCAACTTTGGTCGGGCTGCTCGAAACATAGTCAACTTTGGTCGTGCTGCTCGGAGATAGTCAACTGTGGTCGCGCTGCTCGAAACATAGTCAACTGTGGTCGCGCTGCTAGAAACAATGCTAATGTGATTGCGCTGCCCGAACATAGTCAAGTTTGTTGCTCGAAAAAAAGTCAATTTTGGTCTTGCTGCTCGAAACATAGTCAACTTTGGTCGCGCTACTAAAAACATACTCAAAATTGGTCATGTTGCTCGAAAAATATTCAAATTTGGTCTCGCTGCTCGAAACATAGCTAACTGAGGCCTCGCTGCTCAAAACATAGTCAATTTTGGTCGGGCTGCTCGAAACATAGTCATTTTTGGTCTCGCTGCTCAAAACATAGCTAACTATGGCCTCGCTGCTCGAAACATAGTCAACTTTGGTCGGGCTGCTCGATGCATAGTCAACTTTGGTCGCGCTGCTCAAAACATAATCAACTTTGATCGGGCTGCTCGAAACAAAGAAAATTATTCCGCGCTACAAATTTGGTTGCGATACTCGAAAAACAATCAATTTTGGCAACGCTAATCAAAACATAGTCAAAAAAAGTCGCGCTGCTCGAAACCTATCAATTTTAGTCGCGCTGCTCGAAATATTGACAACTGTGGTCGCTCTGCTCAAAACATAGTCAACTGTGGTCGCGCTGCCCGAAACATAGTCAAATTTGGTTGCTCTGGTCGAAACAAAGACAACTTTTTCGCGCTACGAATTTGGTCTCGCTGCTCAAAGCGTAGCTCAATTTTAGCTCGAAACAAAGCCAAATGTGCTCTGGTCGCGCTGGTCGAAAAAAATCACTATTGGTGACGCTGCTCGAAACATAGTCAATTTTAGTCGCGCTGCTCAAAACATAGTCAATTTTTGTCGCGCTGCTCGAAACTTAGTCAATTTTCGTCGGAGTGCTCAAAATATAGTCAATTTTGTTGCGCTGCCACTTTCGTCGCTCGTTGCTCGAAACGTAGTCAACATTGGTTGCGCTGCTCGAAACATAGTCAATTTTGGTCGCGCTGCTGAAAACCTAGTCAATTTTGGTCTTGATGCTCGAAACAAAGTCAACTGTGGTCGCGCTGCTCGAATCATAGTTAATTTGATCGTGCTGCTCGAAACGAAAACAACTATGATCGCTCTGCTCGAAACATAGTCATCTGTGGTCGCGCTGCTGAAATTATAATCAACTTTGATCGTGCTGTTCGAAAAATTGTCAACTGTGGTCTCGCTGCACAAAACATAGTCAACTGTGGTCGCGCTGCTCGAAACATAGTCGTTTTTGATTTTCGCTGCTCGAAACAAAGACAACTTTTTCGCGCTACAACTAGGGTCGCGCTGCTCGAAATACAGTCAATTTTTATCACCCTGCTCGAAAAATAGTCCAATTTTTTGCGCTTACGTTTTAGTTGTGCTGCTCAATACATAGTCAAATTAGGTCGCGCTGCTTGAAACATAGTCGGCTGATATCGCGCTGCTCGAAGCAAAAAATCTTTTTTGATCGCGCTGCTCGAAACATTATCAAATTTGGTCGCGATGCTAGAAACAAAGTCAATTTTGGTCGCACTGCTCGGAACAGAGTCAATTTGATCGCGCTGGTGGAAACATAGACATTTTTGGTCGCGCTGCTCAAAAAATAGTCAGTTTTGGTCACGCTGCGCGAGAAATAGTGAATTTAGGTTGCACTGCTCGAAACACAATCAATTTTGTTCGCACTGCTCGAAATAAAGTCAATTTTGCTCGCGCAGCTCGGAAAAAAAGTAATTTTTGGTCGCGCTGCTCGAAACATAGGTAACTCGAAACATAGTCAACTTTGGTCGGGCTGCTCGAAACATAGTCAACTTTGGTCGTGCTGCTCGGAGATAGTCAACTGTGGTCGCTCTGCTCGAAACATAGTCAACTGTGGTCGCGCTGCTAGAAACAATGCTAATGTGATCGCGCTGCCCGAACATAGTCAAGTTTGTTGCTCGAAAAAAAGTCAATTTTGGTCTTGCTGCTCGAAACATAGTCAACTTTGGTCGCGCTACTAAAAACATACTCAAAATTGGTCATGTTGCTCGAAAAATATTCAACTTTGGTCTCGCTGCTCGAAACATAGCTAACTGAGGCCTCGCTGCTCAAAACATAGTCAATTTTGGTCGGGCTGCTCGAAACATAGTCAACTTTGGTCGCGCTACTAAAAACATATTCAAAATTGGTCATGTTGCTCGAAAAATATTCAACTTTGGTCTCGCTGCTCGAAACATAGCTAACTGAGGCCTCGCTGCTCAAAACATAGTCAATTTTGGTCGGGCTGCTCGAAACATAGTCATTTTTGGTCTCGCTGCTCAAAACATAGCTAACTATGGCCTCGCTGCTCGAAACATAGTCAACTTTGGTCGGGCTGCTCGATGCATAGTCAACTTTGGTCGCGCTGCTCGAAACATAATCAACTTTGATCGGGCTGCTCGAAACAAAGAAAATTATTCCGCGCTACAAATTTGGTTGCGATACTCGAAAAACAATCAATTTTGGCAACGCTAATCAAAACATAGTCAAAAAAAGTCGCGCTGCTCGAAACCTATCAATTTTAGTCGCGCTGCTCGAAATATTGACAACTGTGGTCGCTCTGCTCAAAACATAGTCAACTGTGGTCGCGCTGCCCGAAACATAGTCAAATTTGGTTGCTCTGGTCGAAACAAAGACAACTTTTTCGCGCTATGAATTTGGTCTCGCTGCTCAAAGCGTAGCTCAATTTTAGCTCGAAACAAAGCCAAATGTGCTCTGGTCGCGCTGGTCGAAAAAATTCACTATTGGTGACGCTGCTCGAAACATAGTCAATTTTAGTCGCGCTGCTCAAAACATAGTCAATTTTTGTCGCGCTGCTCGAAACTTAGTCAATTTTGGTCGGAGTGCTTGAAACATAGTCAATTGTGATTGCGCTGCTCAAAATATAGTCAATTTTGTTGCGCTGCAACTTTGGTCGTGCTGCTCGGAGATAGTCAACTGTGGTCGCGCTGCTCGAAACATAGTCAACTGTGGTCGCGCTGCTAGAAACCATGCTAATGTGATCGCGCTGCCCGAACATAGTCAAGTTTGTTGCTCGAAAAAAGTCAATTTTGGTCTTGCTGCTCGAAACATAGTCAACTTTGGTCGCGCTACTAAAAACATACTCAAAATTGGTCATGTTGCTCGAAAAATATTCAACTTTGGTCTCGCTGCTCGAAACATAGCTAACTGAGGCCTCGCTGCTCAAAACATAGTCAATTTTGGTCGGGCTGCTCGAAACATAGTCAACTTTGGTCGCGCTACTAAAAACATACTCAAAATTGGTCATGTTGCTCGAAAAATATTCAACTTTGGTCTCGCTGCTCGAAACATAGCTAACTGAGGCCTCGCTGCTCAAAACATAGTCAATTTTGGTCGGGCTGCTCGAAACATAGTCATTTTTGGTCTCGCTGCTCAAAACATAGCTAACTATGGCCTCGCTGCTCGAAACATAGTCAACTTTGGTCGGGCTGCTCGATGCATAGTCAACTTTGGTCGCGCTGCTCGAAACATAATCAACTTTGATCGGGCTGCTCGAAACAAAGAAAATTATTCCGCGCTACAAATTTGGTTGCGATACTCGAAAAACAATCAATTTTGGCAACGCTAATCAAAACATAGTCAAAAAAAGTCGCGCTGCTCGAAACCTATCAATTTTAGTCGCGCTGCTCGAAATATTGACAACTGTGGTCGCTCTGCTCAAAACATAGTCAACTGTGGTCGCGCTGCCCGAAACATAGTCAAATTTGGTTGCTCTGGTCGAAACAAAGACAACTTTTTCGCGCTATGAATTTGGTCTCGCTGCTCATAGCGTAGCTCAATTTTAGCTCGAAACAAAGCCAAATGTGCTCTGGTCGCGCTGGTCGAAAAAAATCACTATTGGTGACGCTGCTCGAAACATAGTCAATTTTAGTCGCGCTGCTCAAAACATAGTCAATTTTTGTCGCGCTGCTCGAAACTTAGTCAATTTTGGTCGGAGTGCTTGAAACATAGTCAATTGTGATTGCGCTGCTCAAAATATAGTCAATTTTGTTGCGCTGCCACTTTCGTCGCTCGTTGCTCGAAACGTAGTCAACATTGGTCGCGCTGCTCGAAACATAGTCAACTTTGGTCGCGCTGCTGAAAACCTAGTCAATTTCGGTCTTGATGCTCGAAACAAAGTCAACTGTGGTCGCGCTGCTCGAATCATAGTTAATTTGATCGTGCTGCTCGAAACGAAAACAACTATGATCGCTCTGCTCGAAACATAGTCATCTGTGGTGGCGCTGCTGAAATTATAATCAACTTTGATCGTGCTGTTCGAAAAATTGTCAACTGTGGTCTCGCTGCACAAAACATAGTCAACTGTGGTCGCGCTGCTCGAAACATAGTCGTTTTTGATTTTCGCTGCTCGAAACAAAGACAACTTTTTCGCGCTACAACTAGGGTCGCGCTGCTCGAAATACAGTCAATTTTTATCACCCTGCTCGAAAAATAGTCCAATTTTTTGCGCTTACGTTTTAGTTGTGCTGCTCAAGACATAGTCAAGTTAGGTCGCGCTGCTTGAAACATAGTCGGCTGATATCGCGCTGCTCGAAGCAAAAAATCTTTTTTGATCGCGCTGCTCGAAACATTATCAAATTTGGTCGCGATGCTAGATACAAAGTCAATTTTGGTCGCACTGCTCGGAACAGAGTCAATTTGATCGCGCTGGTGGAAACATAGACATTTTTGGTCGCGCTGCTCAAAAAATAGTCCGTTTTGGTCACGCTGCGCGAGAAATAGTGAATTTAGGTTGCACTGCTCGAAACACAATCAATTTTGTTCGCACTGCTCGAAATAAAGTCAATTTTGCTCGCGCAGCTCGAAAAAAAAGTAATTTTTGGTCGCGCTGCTCGAAACATAGTTAACTTTTGTCGCGCTGCTGGAAACAGAGTCGTTTTTAGTCGCGCTGCTCGAAACGTTGTCAGTTTTTGTCGCGCTGCTCGAAGCGTAGTCAATTTTGGTCGTGCCGCTCGAAACATAGTCAATTTTTGTCGCGCTGCTCGAAACATAGTCAATTTTGGTCGTGCTGTTCGAAATATAGTCAATTTTTGTCGTGCTGCTCGAAATATAGTCAATTTTTATCGCGCTGCTCAAAAAATAGTCAGTTTTGGTCACGCTGCGCGAGAAATAGTGAATTTAGGTTGCACTGCTCGAAACACAATCAATTTTGTTCGCACTGCTCGAAATAAAGTCAATTTTGCTCGCGCAGCTCGAAAAAAAAGTAATTTTTGGTCGCGCTGCTCGAAACATAGTTAACTTTTGTCGCGCTGCTGGAAACAGAGTCGTTTTTAGTCGCGCTGCTCGAAACGTTGTCAGTTTTTGTCGCGCTGCTCGAAGCGTAGTCAATTTTGGTCGTGCCGCTCGAAACATATTCAATTTTTGTCGCGCTGCTCGAAACGTAGTCAATTTTGGTCGTGCTGCTCGAAATATAGTCAATTTTTGTCGCGCTGCTCGAAACATAGTCAATTTTGGTCGTGTTGCTCGAAATATAGTCAATTTTTGTCGTGCTGCTCGAAATATAGTCAATTTTTGTCGCGCTGCTCAAAAAATAGTCAGTTTTGGTCACGCTGCGCGAGAAATAGTGAATTTAGGTTGCACTGCTCGAAACACAATCAATTTTGTTCGCACTGCTCGAAATAAAGTCAATTTTGCTCGCGCAGCTCGAAAAAAAAGTAATTTTTGGTCGCGCTGCTCGAAACATAGTTAACTTTTGTCGCGCTGCTGGAAACAGAGTCGTTTTTAGTCGCGCTGCTCGAAACGTTGTCAGTTTTTGTCGCGCTGCTCGAAGCGTAGTCAATTTTGGTCGTGCCGCTCGAAACATAGTCAATTTTTGTCGCGCTGCTCGAAACGTAGTCAATTTTGGTCGTGCTGCTCGAAAGATAGTCAATTTTTGTCGTGCTGCTCGAAATATAGTCAATTTTTGTCGCGCTGCCCAAAAAATAGTCAGTTTTGGTCACGCTGCGCGAGAGCTAGTGAATTTAGGTTGCACTGCTCGAAACACAATCAATTTTGTTCGCACTGCTCGAAATAAAGTCAATTTTGCTCGCGCAGCTCGAAAAAAAAGTAATTTTTGGTCGCGCTGCTCGAAACATAGTTAACTTTTGTCGCGCTGCTGGAAACAGAGTCGTTTTTAGTCGTGCCGCTCGAAACGTTGCCAGTTTTTGTCGCGCTGCTCGAAGCGTAGTCAATTTTGGTCGTGCGGCTCGAAACATAGTCAATTTTTGTCGCGCTGCTCGAAACGTAGTCAATTTTGGTCGTGCTGCTCGAAATATAGTCAATTTTTGTCGTGCTGCTCGAAACATAGTCGTTTTTGGTCGCGCTGCTCGAAGTTTAGTCAACTTTGTCAGACTGCTCCAAACGTAAAATTGACCGGGATACTTTTATACATACATAAGTTGTGCACGAGAGAAGTCTGGCTCGTTTGTAGCGCAAAAACCCGCCGAATCTCGATCGCAAAAAGTCGTCGCGAAGTATTTTTTGGTAACCGAAATTCGTAAGAAATCCTTTTTTTAGTGTCTCCGAGACTGAAATGTCATCTGAAAAAATGTGTAGTATTAACCTGTCGGCTTTATTTTAAGTTGGTTTCCTTCCATGTCGGATTGGTTGATTCCCTATCAGTTTGCTGACGAATGAAATTTTTATAGATAAGTGGTTTAGAATTTGAACATTTTTCTCAATTGCGCTTCCTTGAAAACCATCTAGGGTAACTATTCATTTTCATTGAATCAAAGCTTGCAATAAATCAATCGGTTTAACAGATAGTTAGCAAGAAGTGTTTTTTTTTGCGAGGAGCTTGAAAGACTCGATGCACAAAAGTTCGTCAGAGGGGAAACGATTTTCTTTCTATATTGCAAGTTTTCTAAAGCTCCTAAAAACGAGGAATATGGAGTGTATTGCATTTTTTTGAATTATTTTACACACATCTTCTATCTGCGCCATTGCAATTACTTTATTCAAGCTTTCTTCAAAAATTTTGAGTGCACAGTTTAATGAGTTGTTTTATTCAGAGAGCGAAAGAAACGTTTTAATCCGACGATGTCAAACAACCCGAACTCTGACTGATTCAACAGCCTAATTGTTAACCAGGTAAGAAAGACGAGAGAACTAATGACCGCTCCTTTATTGCACATAATTTTCTAAAAAGGAGTTTTTTTACCAGGAGTTTTCGTCCAGTTCAACTCCTTCTAAGTCCATGTAGACCAAACTGGAGCCACATGCGAAAAAATTGATCAAAGTTTCAAAATGTACGGATTGTCAAATCAAAATTCGATAAAAATATACGGGGAGTGGGGTGTTGTAGACAAAAAACAAAGGAAAACAAAAAAGATGTTCAAAAACATACGGGGACAAAAACCCGGGACCGCACTGAAGTTTCACGGATAATAATTGATTATATTACTTTTTTATAGTTTGTATCTCTAAAATTTGAAAGTAATCGAAAATAATTGATTGGAAATGGAATAAACCGTTTTTTTTTCGAAGCAATAACATCCATTTTTAACCAATTCTCATCAATTATTTTTAATTTATTTTCAAAAAATTTTTATCGAATGAAACAATCCATTATAATCGATTATTATGAACTTACTCATATTTTTAAACTTTTTTGTGTTCTTTTTTCATTGATTCACAATAAGTTTAAACTTATACTTTTTTCTTAAATTTCCATCGCGTTTTATAATAAGTTACGTACGTATTTTTGTTATTCTTGTATTTAGTTTTTTGCAAACCCCACAATTTACCCCACACCCCCATCGCCACGTTTAATACCTATCCTAAAGTTATCTATACTCTGTTTGACGGTCGGGTGGGGGTTTTGGTGGCCCTGGGTGTAGGGTTGGGTGTTTGATGAAGGTGTTTGGTGGGGGTTGGAGTAAACGCGGGTCGGAGGAGTTGTAAAAAGGGGGACTGGGCATAGTGGGCGATGAGGGGGGTAGTGGGGGACGTGGAGCCGGGGCATAGCGGAGGAGTAGGGGAAGGGCGTAACGGGGGACATGGGTGGGTAGTGGACCGTGATTCTGGATATGAACGTGTTCGTTCTTGCTCGAGTTTTGCAGAAAAAAGTAGAATAAAAATTAATCGATTACCTTGAAAACAAAAATGGATTTTAAATGAGTATAATGAATTATAATGGAATTATAAAATTTGAAATAATCGTTTTTACAGGTATTAGAAATTCATTAGGCCCTAAATTTTCCCTAGTAATCGAAATTGCCCTACTAAATTTGCCCTACTAAATTTGCCCTAATAATCGATTATATTGACAACATTGTAGTCAACAAAAATCCATTGTAACAGATTTATATCCATGAAGTTTCAGTTCGAGTATGATTTCTCAATTTGATGTCAGAAAAAATGTCAGAAAAAAATATTTCTTGGTCTGCTAAGTGATAATTTTTAAGTTAACTTCAGAATTTTTTTGTTTTTAATTCATTTTCTTTGAATAATGAGAGCGTTTGTCAAAAAAAAATATCAAAAACTCTATGATTTAATCTTATTCCAGTTAATTTCCATCACCTTAATCGACAAAATTGAATAAACAAATTTCCTCGTATCAGGGCAAAACCCTGAATATTCCGATTGTTTTCTAGGTCTATGAAATAGTGGCCTACAAAAAAAAAGAAAATAATGAATTTAAAAAAAAACAAAATATTTATTGGGCGTTAATTTTCCCAAATTGGCCAACGAAAAAAGGCTAGTCTTCAACGAAAAAAGGCTAGTCAAAAAGTCGAAATTTGTCTGGAGAAAACACCATCCCGAGCACAAACACTGCATCTTTTCCTCAAAAATACTCGGAACAATAAGGGAAAGTTTTTTTAGACAATCAAGGTTCGAAAGGTTCCCCTAACTTTTCTTGGCATTGCAGTTTGTTTTAAAAGCTTTAAAGCGATAATAAGACTCGATAAAATCTGTTTTAGAGTAAAGCACGAAAAAGAGTGTTAAAACGGACCAATGGTGCGGATATGTTTGTTGCAGTTTTTTCACTGTTATTTTTGTTGTTTAGATAAAAAACGATACAAAATTACTTAGGGAATTGAAGAAAAACATGATTTTGTTTTTGTTTTTATGCTCTGTTACAATTATTATTAGCAAGCGTTATTAAATCGGAGTATAGACTTTTTCGAATTACAACTTCTTTAACAGAATCACTTTAATCACCTGGTATCTTAGTTAATGATGAATTCAAATTTTAAGCGTCTCCGGTACACTTAGTCAGGAAGTAACGAATACGCATATGACGGCATAGGTCCTGGGTCCGAATCTGAACTGGACATAGTTTTTTGAAACAAGAAAAGTTCCGTTTCAAAAAAAAATTTCGGCACATTATTTGTCTGCTTTTGTTTTGTCGTCTTAGTTCCACATTTCAGATTTTTTCACTGTATGCAGCTTTCATTTATATATGACTTCATTTACTGCTGACTTTGTATAATTTCCTTTTTTTGTCTTTTTTGCTTAAAATTTTTTTGGCGTAAAAGATTGTGGCCTTTTTTTGTTTTACTTACCTTAATTTGGGTCGTTCGAGTGAATAGTAGTTTGGATATTTGCCCGCGGATTGGACCAAACGTCAAAATTCTCAGAATAGAAATTGTGGTTCAAAAATTTTCAAGACAACAATTTTTTTTCGCTGGATAATTGTTTTTGAGTTTTAATTAAACGTCTTCGAATGGGTTTCTGGACGTGTTTTCTTCAAATAAGACATCACTTTAGATAAAACATCACACAAAATTTTGAAATTTGTGAAGTGTGGTTTCTGCGAAAGATTTCTTTGGTTTTAGTGGCTTTTTTTCCTTTCCTGTCTGCTAGCTTGCAATGCAATTTTTTATTTATTTTTGGGGTATCGCAAGTAATGCGAAGCTCCACTACGCATCTGTGTTGAAATTTGTCTTTATTGTATTTGATTTTTTTTGTGTTGAAGTTGAACATCCGTCTTTTAAAAATTTGTCTGAATTTGAAATTTATTTTGTTGAGAATTTTATATTGTTTTGAATGTCCAGAATGGCGTACTTAAAATACAGAAGGTAAAGTGAGGTCAAATCAACAATGAAAAAGTGACTGGCGTATTGAGCGCTAAAACAAGAAAAGAAATGGCTCAAGCTAAGATTCTTTTTCCAAATCATCAATATCGACTAGTGAACTTTCTCCCCCAAACGAAATTTATAGGACATCAACTCTTCCAAATTGGCCAAATTGGCAATCACTAAAGCCAGATGAACTTAAGTTCAAGAACACAAAACCTTTTGAAGGACATAAAAAATAAACTTCAACAAAAAAGGCTAGTCAAAAAGTCGAAATTGGTCTGGAGAAAACACCAACCCGAGCACAACCACTGCATCTTTTCCTCAAAAATACTCGGAACAAAAAAAGAAAAACTTTTTGGACAATCATGGTTCAAAAGATTCCCCTAAATTTTCTTGGCATTGCAGTTTGTGTTAAAAGCTTTAAAGCGATAAAAAAACTCGATAAAATCTGTTGTAGACTTAAGCCCGAAAAATAGTGTTAAAACGTACCAACGGTGCGGATATGTTTGCTGCAGTTTTTTCACTGTTATTTTTGTTGTTTAGATAAAAAACGATACAAAATTACTTAGGGAATTAAAAAAAACATGATTTTGTTTTTGTTTTTATGCTCTGTTACAATTATTATTAGCATGCGTTTTTAAATCGGCGTAAAGACTTTTTCGGATTACATCTTCTTTAACAGAATCACTTTAATCACCTGGTATCTTAGTTAATGATGAATTCAAATTTTATTCGGTCCTTCGCGTATGAGGGATTCCCCCTTTCATTTCTCTCGAAAATACTGCATTCTGATTGGTTGAAAAATCGCCTTGTTCAATTTCCGAAAAAGCAAAATAATCATTTCATTGCCAAAATGGCCGACAGATTTCAGTGAAAGGAAACTATTGTGAGCGGAAGAAACTTCCACCAGCTGAAAAAATCTGAGAAAATGGGGCACACAATATTTTTCTGAACTAAAAATGGGATGAACTATATAGGTGCATTTTAAGCAAAAAACAATTATCAGCACCAGATTTACAAACATTTTCTAAAAATTTTTTTCAAGAATCAATCAAGTTATTTCTTTAACCCTTAACGTATTATTTCAGCATGTATCCCCTGAATTTTCAAAAATATTAAACTGTTGCTGTTTTTCAAAAAAAAAACATTCTAAATCACGCAATGCTTCGCTTGGTAGCAAATTGGAGACTATTTTAGTTCCATACGAAAACTCTGACTGACTTTTAATAGTTTCATGTTTTTAGTGGTTTATCTAAATGCATCTTCTTCAGCCCATATGCTTACAAAAAGGTGATTTTCAGAGTGTTTCGAGCACTTTTTCAATGTGTATTTAGATTGAAAGAGTCATTTAGTTACCGCAGGGCTGATCGTTTTATTTTCTCCAAATTCCATTATTGTTCAACATGTAAGCAAAGCAAGCTACTATGTTGTGCAAATGATAGAGAAAAACCAAAATCAATTAAAAAAGCATCCGAACTAGAGTCGTCGCGTTTTATCCAATGCACAAGAAAAAAAATTTTGAATTAATTTTTTTTTCAGTTTTCAGCGTGTTACTAACAAAATGCCAGTGTATTTTACGGAACGTAATCTTCCAGCTAAAGTCCAGTTTGTCAAAAACAATTCTACGCTCAAGGTTTTTGCTGCAGGTATGCAAACTTATTGCGCAAAGAGTAGAAAGACTTGAAAAATACCAGCGCCGAAGAAACAAATTCGCTGCCTAGTACAGCACAGCAAAGAAAGATTGAAAGAAAGAATTTATTTCCTCAAAGAAGTACATACGTATAACAACAAAATGAAATAAATTTTATACATAATTGATTTTTATCAATGAAGTTTACATATGGAGAGGACAGACACAGTGAGTATGAAACTCCCACTGAGGGCCTACCCTATTCTGGTAATATTTACCAAAAACTGATAAAATGATTTCTAAAATTAAACTTTTTCAAATCTAGCTTATCAGAAAAAGTGAAATAAATCAAAAATACATTAATCAGAGTCATCGCAAATTTCGACTAGACACTGAACTTTTGTCAGCCATACTGAACTCTGGCCGTGGTTGCACGCCAGAAAAAAAAAGACATGACAAGTCTATTGAATTTGTTAGACAATTATTCCTAAATATTTGCATGACACTTGGTGATAAAACAATTTTTAACTATAGCAATAAGAAGTCTGGAATCATCAGAATTGTTCTTACATTAATTAGGGTCGCTTTATCGGTTTTTAATGTTATTTCATTCCAATCTAGCCAAGAATGAATTTTGAAAAGATCCAAGCAGAATTCACCTAAGCTTAGGCTGCCGGGTTTTTTAATCTTATCATCCGCAAACAGGAGTATCTAAGATCTCTCAGAGATATTAGGCATATCTTGAATAGGGAAAAAAGTGGACCTAACACTGAGCACTGCAGGACACCCAAACGTATGATTAAGCTGTTTTGTTTGTACTCCGTTCATCTACTTTGCAAAGTTTGTAAAGCTTTTTTGTCTGTATAGTGCAGTTAAGACGATAGATTTAGTGCAACAATCCGCGGTCAATTTACAGACTAATTTTTTTTTGCTTTGGTACGAATTCATCCAATTATAACACTAAGCAGTTTTGAAATTTTTCATGGGAAAATCTGTGTCAGTACAGAACCTAAATATTTTGTAAATTCGGCAAGCGCGTCAATTGTTGACAGAAATCAAACTGTTTGCAATAAAGCAGATTAAGTTTTTCAAAGTTGTTTGATATTCGTGAGAACATAGCTCTTTCGAACAGTTACTGCAGCTAAGCAGAAGATCAATCGGGCGATAGTTTTTAAGACTAGATTTACTCGCCGAGTTTATGCAGCGTAAGTACCTTGGCGTAGATCAAGTGTTTCGTAAACTTGCCTGTTTGGAAAGAAAGATTGTCAGTAATGGGGCAACAAAAAAGGCTAATATTTTTAAGAAACGATTACTTATTCATCCACACCTGAGAATGCTTAGAATTCAAACCATTTGGAATTTTCAAGACTTCGTGAAATGAGCAAAAGGTTAGATATGGGGGCAATTTCAACCTTCATCATAGGCTTGGACTGCGGAATCTGATCCGCAAATTTTGATCCGACAGATGTGAGAAAATAAATGTATCTAGAGTATGATCAGTATCTAGTTTTTCTACCTTAAAATCAGATCGAACTTTGATAGTTTTTTATTTTTGCAAAATTTCATTGCTTAACTTACCAGTAATCATATTTGGAGTTTTTCTGTTGGAAAGGACTTATTATTCTTTGTCAAAAATTTCTACAAATTTTGCTTACAATAATTATTCGATGCACCTTGTAATCAACCAGTAAGGCTAATGATTCCGGTGTCGTTAAAATAATTTGATCTATAAAACTTGCCTTGTCACTCAATTGAATCATTGTACCGCCACCAGGAGTTTCTCAGTTATTAGAACACACTGAAGAAAAATAATTAAAAGCGTACTTACTTATGTTATCATCGCTACTTAGCCAGGTTTCCATTATGCATACCTCATCGGGCGGAGACTCGAGTCTATTTACCGATGCTTCAAGGTCTTCATGATGTTTTTTCAGTGAAAGCTCATTGGTAAGCACAAAATTTAGATTCAATGCTGATAAGGCATTTAGCTTTGTATAGGCTCCGCCGGATCCTTCGGCTCCCCGTAAAATACTATTGAAACAATTAATAACCTTCTTAGCACTATTTTATAAGTGTAAACCGCCTTCAAACAATCCCTTACTTCAGAATATTTTCATCTTGTCTCCATATAAAATGGATTAATCCTTCTCTTGTCCACACAGACTGTATTCTTTCAAAATTTTCATCTTTTTTATGAAGTTAACTGTTGGTTGACTCAGGTCGTCGAATATTTTTACATTCTTTAAATTTTCTTCGCTATACAGAAACTCATTTCACAGAAAACTTAATTTTGCGGTCCTCTTGAGAAACGAACAATGATATGTTTGCTTCCTATGGATCGTGATGTAGGCGATGCGCCACCGATATACCTTGCTGTTCAACTTTAGCTCCAAATTCTCGTGAAATGTTGACTAATTGAGAAACGGTACATTCATTCAGCCTGCTCTCACCATCAATTTGTTCCGGAACACCCAGGACACGTACATTATTACGGCCATTATAAACTTCGAGCTTTTTTAGCCCCACTTAGTTTTAAGTTGGCTTAGACTCACTTAGAGTTTTCTAAGTTAGCTTGAGCTGATATCATTTCTTTTGCAGAGTTGATGCCATTCAATGCTTTTCCTTCAGCACCGTTTATCAAATTTTTGAGTTCGTTCTTCATTTTCTCAACTACACTTGGTATGAACGACTTGAGGGAACTTGTGATAGTATCCGCTATCTTTTTTGAAATACCATCACCGAAATGAGATTGTTATTGTTCTTCATCTAATGGTGTCAGGACAGAACTTTCTCTCTTAACTTTAGTTCTGGGGATAGGAGTTTGGTCGTAAAATCTCATGTTTGGGATATTCTGGTTCTTGACATCTTCTGCAACAGTGTTGTGTTTGATTTTGCGTTCTCTTTTTGCCACTCCCAAACTATTTAATAGGTTTATCACAACAATGGGGTCTATAGCAAAGTGAGGAAATGAAGCGTACCTTGCATAGTTTGTTGCTATTTGTAAATTAAATTTTTTGAAATTAAACAAAAAGGTGTTTTTTTTCCTTGCCTAGTGGTTCTATCTGGCATCTTTGTGATTCCCATTATTAAGCATATTTGTTTGCTCAGAAATGGGATAAAATCTTTCAAGTCGGAAAAAGAAACAGATTTTAAAGGATCAGTAACTTTTGTTTGCTCAAAATTCCAATTTTTTGCTCGAAAAGCCGTTTTTCTTAATTCATCAATAAACTAAAAATCACAATGTTAACTACCTATTTTAATATCCACTGCCTCGCGCAAGTAGGATCTACTGATTTAAAAGCTTGCTGAACTTGGCTGTTGCCGAAATACAGTGGCTTTAAAGTCGATTACTGATAATTTTTGGATGGTAAACATAATTTTGGCCAAACTGAATTTGCCACTAGTTTTATCTGAAAATTGTCTGTCGCTCTCTTCCTATTTGCATCAGTCAAGCTGTACTTTGGAGCTCTAAAGTCGGGAACATTGTCAATTTTGAATGCATTGTCAGATATTGACTTTGTAGCATTCGCCAAAATTTAAATCGCTTTTCGCTTTTCATCACACCAATCACTTTTTTTGAATCGCTCATCAACAAAAGAACCAGGTATTGACAAAACGTATCTGGTTGGTTTGATTGGCGAAAACTTTCTGATTTTTTTTTGTTATAATATGAGAGTTATCATTTCAGCTAAAACAGTCTATTCATATATACGTTAATACATGAGTTAGTTGATTGAGCGACATCATTTTTAAAAACTGTTAGGAGCACATGAGCATCCTTAACAAGTTCTTTAGCATACCACAGTTTTTTTTCTTCAAAAAAATGATAAATTATTAAGGTTAATTAGTTGTCATTTGAGCCACTTGAAGTGTTGTGAACAGACTAAATTCCAAAATTATCAATAAGCTTCGGATTTTTATTTCATTGAGTTCTACCGACATGTGTTTCTTCAGGTCTGTTTGTTCTTCGATAGTTTTGACTTTTGTTCAGTTCTGCCCTTTCTGACTCAGCTTATGGTTGGTTGATTTTAGATGGACATGCAGATGGTTACAGACAGATTCTAAATGTTTTACACCTCTCAACAATCCATCCGGGCTTCAATTCGTTTCTGCTACTCGCATCTATTCATTCAAATATTAATTAAATTTTATCACAGCTCCCTTAGCATGCTTAGGGTATTCTCTTTTTTTTGCCATATAATCTCAAGAAACGATTTCTTTTTCGCCATTTAATCTCAAGAAAACGATTTCTTTTTCGCCATTTAATCTCAAGAAAACGATTTCTTTTTCGCCATATAATCTCAAGAAAACGATTTCTTTTTCGCCATTTAATCTCAAGAAAACGATTTCTTTTTCGCCATTTAATCTCAAGAAAACGATTTCTTTTTCGCCATTTAATCTCAAGAAAACGATTTCTTTTTCGCCATTTAATCTCAAGAAAACGATTTCTTTTTCGCCATTTAATCTCAAGAAAACGATTTCTTTTTCGCCATTTAATCTCAAGAAAACGATTTCTTTTTCGCCATTTAATCTCAAGAAAACGATTTCTTTTTCGCCATTTAATCTCAAGAAAACGATTTCTTTTTTGCCATTTAATCTCAAGAAAACGATTTCTTTTTCGCCATTTAATCTCAAGAAAACGATTTCTTTTTCGCCATTTAATCTCAAGAAAACGATTTCTTTTTCGCCATTTAATCTCAAGAAAACGATTTCTTTTTCGCCATTTAATCTCAAGAAAACGATTTCTTTTTCGCCATTTAATCTCAAGAAAACGATTTCTTTTTCGCCATTTAATCTCAAGAAAACGATTTCTTTTTCGCCATTTAATCTCAAGAAAACGATTTCTTTTTCGCCATTTAATCTCAAGAAAACGATTTCTTTTTCGCCATTTAATCTCAAGAAAACGATTTCTTTTTCGCCATTTAATCTCAAGAAAACGATTTCTTTTTCGCCATTTAATCTCAAGAAAACGATTTCTTTTTCGCCATTTAATCTCAAGAAAACGATTTCTTTTTCGCCATTTAATCTCAAGAAAACGATTTCTTTTTCGCCATTTAATCTCAAGAAAACGATTTCTTTTTCGCCATTTAATCTCAAGAAAACGATTTCTTTTTCGCCATTTAATCTCAAGAAAACGATTTCTTTTTCGCCATATAATCTCAAGAAAACGATTTTTTTGTCATATAATCGCAATATAATTATTTCTTGCAGCATCAAAACTTCCAGAAAACTAATTAAAACATGTTTTTTATTGTAAGCACGTGTTTGTATTCTAACAACAGCAGCAACCAACATGGATGTTTTTGCAGTTAATCAACTAAAAGTCATAGATAAAACTAAAAATTAGAAATTCCTAAATTCAAAACAATCTAAGTCAAAAAATTGAGGCGAAAGCAAGCAATGAATTCTAAAAAAGAACAACGAAAAAAATGGAGAATTGTGACCAACCTGCAAATAATTAAAATTTCGAACTATAAATTGAGGCATATGCAAGCAATTAAATCTGACAACAAGAACGGCATAAATAAAGCTTTATGACCCTGGGCCATGATTAAACTAAGAATCTTTAGTAAAAATTTAAGTTTTGTAATTCATGATGACAATTATTTGCAGATCAATTCAATGAATTGAAGAATGAATGCGCCAAGAATGCATAATGCGCTAATATACTGCAAAAAAAATTGCTAAAATTTTTCTACATATATTTGCAATAAAAAATGACTCATTGCGGGCATAATTTTTTCATTGAATCAAAAATTCAAATAATTTTTTTTAAAACTTTATTTCTCATGATTTCGATTTTTGTATTTTTTATTCAATAAAAACAAGCCTGCTCGAAATGAGTCATTCCTTATTGCAAATATATGGGGGAAAATATTTTTTTTTGCCATTAATTGCGACTAAATATAACTGTTATTCGGATCATATGGAGAAAAAACAGTAGATTATATTGCAATCATATGATGAGAAAAATTTATTTTGTTGCTACAGCTGGCACAAATTAAAACTATCTTTTTGGATTTTATGACTATAAAAATAATTATTTTCAATTTCGAACAAAAATTTGTAATTTAATGGCTTGATAGAAGGTTACAATTATTTTCGAACTTTGAATCGCCACGGTTAGAGCTTTCAGTTTTGAATTAAGGATACAATCGACTTTTTGGTTTAGGTACTCAAATAGTAAACGAAGTGTTGTATTGATAAAATCCGACCAAATTTGTTTTAATCAGAAGTTTCTAAAACAAGAAAAAAAAACGATTAAAACTGCACATTTTTGTTCCCACATTTTTTGCAGTTGAAAATTTTTAACAAACCCTGTACAATTTTTTCCGATATGGTTGAGGCAAAATGCTTCCCAAATTTGTCATAAAACGTGCAACTAGAACGTGGGATCGCTTATTTGCAACAGAATTTTAGCTTCCTAAGACAAATCTCGCAGAGGTTAAGTTAGTTTTGAAAGTAAAACTACTTCAGTCGCGCTCAGAACCAATATCAAACTAATTTTTTAAATTTTTCCAAAGTTCGAAATAACTTGGTTATTAGGTGCCTGCTACTAACAGTTATTTTTTATTTTATCAATTCAAACCAGTACTTAATAGTATTTTTTGAAGCCAAACCCCAGCCCTACGTAAAAACGCAAATTTTTAGTTGTGGTTTCTCAAGCTGCATAGAAAATACTGTTCATAGATCTTTTGCCAAATTTTGAAACAAAAATAAACTAAAGTTTCTCCTCTATTCAAATCTGTCCTAAAAAGCAAGCAGCAATTTTTTTTTAATTTTTTTTCTATCCACGTTATTTTTTCTGTTTCAGTCTGTAAACTTTGTGCTTCTATTTTTTCTTACAAAAAACCTGGTCTAAACTAGCTTCATCTTAGGTCAAGACAATGGCCACATCTACGACTAGAACGAATACTTAGCTTAACTGAATGACTATCAGTCAAACTGTTGTCATAAGCTCAAATTTCCAGTTGGGACAGAGAAAAAAAGCAAAACTGCTGGTTTTCTTGGAAAATAAATTTTTTTTGCAAAAAAAATTCAGGTTTATAAAAGGTCTAGTGTGCATATAACTTAGAGTGTATAGAAATAAAAATCACCTACCAACCTACTTTAAAAAATAGTTAGAACAACCGTTTTCAGATGCGTGCACATAATTTTCAATCATTTGAACGGTCACTTGCGGAGTCATGTCCTGAGCAAATGCAAACAGCCCATAAAACCAGATGTGCTGTCCAGATGTGCTTTCCGTTAATCGTTCTGAGTTGAAAGTTTCAAAAAGGTACTAGTGAGGATTTCAAGCGCTCAGCAGAAGTTGCAATCGCTCTTGTAAATCTTCCTACGTTTAATCAGAAGTGCTCAAATCAGGAGACTATCAGCAAAAAATTGAGTCAAAAGGTATCAAAAGGTTTTGTCAAAAGATATCAAAAAGTTTGTGTCAAAAGGCATCAAAAGATTGTGTCAGAAAGTATCAAAAGGTTATGTCAAAAAATATCAAAAGGTTGTGTCGAAAGGTATCAAAAGGTTGTGTCAAAAAGTATCAAAAGGTTGTGTCAAAGGGTATCAAATGGTTGTGTCGAAAGGTATCAAAAGGTTGTGTCAAAGAGTACCAAAATTTTGTGTCAAAAGGTATCAAAAGTTTGTGTCAAAAGGCATCAAAAGATTGTGTCAAAAGGTATCAATGTTTGTGTCAAAAGGCATCAAAAGATTGTGTCAAAAGGTATCAAAAGGTTTTGTCGAAATGTATCAAAAGGTTGCATCAAAAGGTATCAAAAGGTTGTGTCGAAAGGTATCAAAAGGTTGTGTCAAAAGAAGACAAAATGCTGAGTCAAAAGCTATCAAAAGGTTGTGTCGAAAGGTATCAAAAGGTTGTGTCAAAAGGTATCAAAAGGTTGTGTCAAAAGGTATCAAAAGGTTGTGTCAAACGGTATCAAAAGGTAGTGTCGAAAGGTATCGAAAGTTTGTGTCAAAAAGCATCAAAAGATTGTGTCACAAAAGGTATCAAAAGGTTGCGTCAAAAGGTATCAAAAGGTTGTGTCGAAAGGTATCAAAAGGTTGTGTCAAAAGAAATCAAAATGTGGAGTCAAAAGCTATCAAAAGGTTGTGTCGAAAGGTATCAAAAGGTTGTGTCAAAAGGTATCAAAAGGTTGTGTCAAAAGGTATCAAAAGGTTGTGTCGAACGGTATAAAAAGGTAGTGTCGAAAGGTATCGAAAGTTTGTGTCAAAAAGCATCAAAAGATTGTGTCACAAAAGGTATCAAAAGGTTGTGTCGAAAGATAACAAAAGGTTGTGTCAAAAGGTATCAAAAGGTTGTTTCAAAAGCTACCAAAAAGTTGTGTCAAAAAGTATCAAAAAGTTGTGTCAAAAGGCATCAAAAGATTGCGTCAAAAAGTATCAAAAGGTTGTCTCAAAAGGTATCAAAAATTGTGTCGAAAGGTATCAAAAGGTTGTGTCAAAAAGTATCAAAATGTTGTGTCAAAAGCTATCAAAAAGTTGTGTCGAAAAATATCAAAAGGTTGTGTCAAAAGATATCAAACGTTTGAGTCAAAAGGCATCAAAAGATTGTGTCAAAAGTTATCAAAAGGTTGTCTCAAAAAGTATCAAAAGTTGTGTCAAAAGGTATCAAAAGGTTGTGTAGAAAGATATCAAAAGGTTGTGTCAAAAGGTATCAAAAGGTTGTTTCGAAAGGTATCAAAAGTTTGTGTCAAAAGGCAACAAAAGGTATCAAAAGAATAGGTGAAAAGTTTGTATCAAAAGATATCAAACAGTTGTGTCAAAAGGTATCAAAAGGTCGTGTCGAAAAGTTTCAAAAAGTTGTGTCAAAAGGTCTCAAAATGTTGTGTCAAAAGCTATCAAAAAGTTGTGTCGAAAAGTATCAAAAGGTTGTGTCAAAAGGTATCAAAAGTTTGTGTCAAAAGGTATCAAAAGGTTGTGTCAAAAGGTATCAAAAGGTTGTGTCGACAGGTATCAAAAGTTTTTGTCAAAAGGAACCAAAAGATTGTGTCAAAATGTATCAAAAAATTGTGTCAAAAAGTATCAAAAGGTGTCTCAAAAGGTATCAAAAATTGTGTCAAAATGTATCAAAAGGTTGTGTCGAAAGATATCAAAAGGTTGTGTCAAAAGGTATCAAAAGGTTGTGTCGAAAGGTATCAAAAGTTCGTGTCAAAAGGCAACAAAAGGTTGTGTGAAAAGGTATCAAAAGGTTGTGTCGAAAGGTATCAAAAGGTTGTCTCAAAAGGTATCAAAAGTTGTGTCAAAAGTATCAAAAAGTTGTGTCGAAAGATATCAAAAGGTTTTGTCAAAAGATATCAAAATGTTGTGTCAAAAGGTATCAAAAGGTTGTGTCGAAAGGTATCAAAAGGTTGCGTCAAAAGATATCAAAAGGTTGTGTCGAAAGGTAGCAAAAGGTTATGTCAAAATAATCAAAATGTTGTTTCAGAAGCTATCGAAAGGTTGTGTTGAAAGGTTGTGTCAAAAGGTATCAAAAGGTTGTGTCAAAAGGTTGTATCAAAAGATATCAAAAGGTATTAAAAGGTTGTGTCGAAAGTTATCAAAAGGTTGTGTCAAATGGTTGTGTCAAAAGGTATCAAAAGGTTGTTTCAAAAGGTTGTATCAAAAGATATCAAAATTTTGTGTCGAAAGGTATCAAAAAGTTGTGTCAAAAGGTATCAAAAAGTTGTGTCGAAAAATATCAAAAGGTTGTGTCAAAAGATATCAAACGTTTGAGTCAAAAGGCATCAAAAGATTGTGTCAAAAGTTATCAAAAGGTTGTCTCAAAAAGTATCAAAAGTTGTGTCAAAAGGTATCAAAAGGTTGTGTAGAAAGATATCAAAAGGTTGTGTCAAAAGGTATCAAAAGGTTGTTTCGAAAGGTATCAAAAGTTTGTGTCAAAAGGCAACAAAAGGTATCAAAAGAATAGGTGAAAAGTTTGTATCAAAAGATATCAAACAGTTGTGTCAAAAGGTATCAAAAGGTCGTGTCGAAAAGTTTCAAAAAGTTGTGTCAAAAGGTCTCAAAATGTTGTGTCAAAAGCTATCAAAAAGTTGTGTCGAAAAGTATCAAAAGGTTGTGTCAAAAGGTATCAAAAGTTTGTGTCAAAATGTATCAAAAGGTTGTGTCGAAAGATATCAAAAGGTTGTGTCAAAAGGTATCAAAAGGTTGTGTCGAAAGGTATCAAAAGTTCGTGTCAAAAGGCAACAAAAGGTTGTGTGAAAAGGTATCAAAAGGTTGTGTCGAAAGGTATCAAAAGGTTGTCTCAAAAGGTATCAAAAGTTGTGTCAAAAGTATCAAAAAGTTGTGTCGAAAGATATCAAAAGGTTTTGTCAAAAGATATCAAAATGTTGTGTCAAAAGGTATCAAAAGGTTGTGTCGAAAGGTATCAAAAGGTTGCGTCAAAAGATATCAAAAGGTTGTGTCGAAAGGTAGCAAAAGGTTATGTCAAAATAATCAAAATGTTGTTTCAGAAGCTATCGAAAGGTTGTGTTGAAAGGTTGTGTCAAAAGGTATCAAAAGGTTGTGTCAAAAGGTTGTATCAAAAGATATCAAAAGGTATTAAAAGGTTGTGTCGAAAGTTATCAAAAGGTTGTGTCAAATGGTTGTGTCAAAAGGTATCAAAAGGTTGTTTCAAAAGGTTGTATCAAAAGATATCAAAATTTTGTGTCGAAAGGTATCAAAAAGTTGTGTCAAAAGGTATCAAAAAGTTGTGTCGAAAAATATCAAAAGGTTGTGTCAAAAGATATCAAACGTTTGAGTCAAAAGGCATCAAAAGATTGTGTCAAAAGTTATCAAAAGGTTGTCTCAAAAAGTATCAAAAGTTGTGTCAAAAGGTATCAAAAGGTTGTGTAGAAAGATATCAAAAGGTTGTGTCAAAAGGTATCAAAAGGTTGTTTCGAAAGGTATCAAAAGTTTGTGTCAAAAGGCAACAAAAGGTATCAAAAGAATAGGTGAAAAGTTTGTATCAAAAGATATCAAACAGTTGTGTCAAAAGGTATCAAAAGGTCGTGTCGAAAAGTTTCAAAAAGTTGTGTCAAAAGGTCTCAAAATGTTGTGTCAAAAGCTATCAAAAAGTTGTGTCGAAAAGTATCAAAAGGTTGTGTCAAAAGGTATCAAAAGTTTGTGTCAAAATGTATCAAAAGGTTGTGTCGAAAGATATCAAAAGGTTGTGTCAAAAGGTATCAAAAGGTTGTGTCGAAAGGTATCAAAAGTTCGTGTCAAAAGGCAACAAAAGGTTGTGTGAAAAGGTATCAAAAGGTTGTGTCGAAAGGTATCAAAAGGTTGTCTCAAAAGGTATCAAAAGTTGTGTCAAAAGTATCAAAAAGTTGTGTCGAAAGATATCAAAAGGTTTTGTCAAAAGATATCAAAATGTTGTGTCAAAAGGTATCAAAAGGTTGTGTCGAAAGGTATCAAAAGGTTGCGTCAAAAGATATCAAAAGGTTGTGTCGAAAGGTAGCAAAAGGTTATGTCAAAATAATCAAAATGTTGTTTCAGAAGCTATCGAAAGGTTGTGTTGAAAGGTTGTGTCAAAAGGTATCAAAAGGTTGTGTCAAAAGGTTGTATCAAAAGATATCAAAAGGTATTAAAAGGTTGTGTCGAAAGTTATCAAAAGGTTGTGTCAAATGGTTGTGTCAAAAGGTATCAAAAGGTTGTTTCAAAAGGTTGTATCAAAAGATATCAAAATTTTGTGTCGAAAGGTATCAAAAAGTTGTGTCAAAAGGTATCAAAAAGTTGTGTCGAAAAATATCAAAAGGTTGTGTCAAAAGATATCAAACGTTTGAGTCAAAAGGCATCAAAAGATTGTGTCAAAAGTTATCAAAAGGTTGTCTCAAAAAGTATCAAAAGTTGTGTCAAAAGGTATCAAAAGGTTGTGTAGAAAGATATCAAAAGGTTGTGTCAAAAGGTATCAAAAGGTTGTTTCGAAAGGTATCAAAAGTTTGTGTCAAAAGGCAACAAAAGGTATCAAAAGAATAGGTGAAAAGTTTGTATCAAAAGATATCAAACAGTTGTGTCAAAAGGTATCAAAAGGTCGTGTCGAAAAGTTTCAAAAAGTTGTGTCAAAAGGTCTCAAAATGTTGTGTCAAAAGCTATCAAAAAGTTGTGTCGAAAAGTATCAAAAGGTTGTGTCAAAAGGTATCAAAAGTTTGTGTCAAAAGGTATCAAAAGGTTGTGTCAAAAGGTATCAAAAGGTTGTTTCGACAGGTATCAAAAGTTTTTGTCAAAAGGAACCAAAAGATTGTGTCAAAATGTATCAAAAAATTGTGTCAAAAAGTATCAAAAGGTGTCTCAAAAGGTATCAAAAATTGTGTCAAAATGTATCAAAAGGTTGTGTCGAAAGATATCAAAAGGTTGTGTCAAAAGGTATCAAAAGGTTGTGTCGAAAGGTATCAAAAGTTCGTGTCAAAAGGCAACAAAAGGTTGTGTGAAAAGGTATCAAAAGGTTGTGTCGAAAGGTATCAAAAGGTTGTCTCAAAAGGTATCAAAAGTTGTGTCAAAAGTATCAAAAAGTTGTGTCGAAAGATATCAAAAGGTTTTGTCAAAAGATATCAAAATGTTGTGTCAAAAGGTATCAAAAGGTTGTGTCGAAAGGTATCAAAAGGTTGCGTCAAAAGATATCAAAAGGTTGTGTCGAAAGGTAGCAAAAGGTTATGTCAAAATAATCAAAATGTTGTTTCAGAAGCTATCGAAAGGTTGTGTTGAAAGGTTGTGTCAAAAGGTATCAAAAGGTTGTGTCAAAAGGTTGTATCAAAAGATATCAAAAGGTATTAAAAGGTTGTGTCGAAAGTTATCAAAAGGTTGTGTCAAATGGTTGTGTCAAAAGGTATCAAAAGGTTGTTTCAAAAGGTTGTATCAAAAGATATCAAAATTTTGTGTCGAAAGGTATCAAAAAGTTGTGTCAAAAGGTATCAAAAAGTTGTGTCGAAAGGTATCGAAAGTTTGTGTCAAAAGTATCAAAAGGTTTCGGCAAAAGATATCATAAGGTTGTGTCACCAAATATTAAGCTACTGCTTAATTAAGAGACACTCTTTCTTGGCTTCGTTTTGAGCTAAAATGCAGGATTCAACAGAAATCGAAAAAAAAACAATTTTCAGGGGCTAAAAGTTAAATCTTAAAATCCAGAAAACCCAACGCCCCGGTTGATCTCCATGCACTCAAAATGCTTGCCAGATAAATTGCACACGGATTGTCTTTGACAAAAGGCAGTCATGCAATTTACAGACTATTTTCAGGAGAACGAAAATTTTGTTAACAAATCACATTTTTTTCTGAAAATCATTTCTGTACTCAAACAAATGTTTCCAAAAAAAATTACCTTTAGTAACTATACTTTTTTCATTAACATAGACAAGATGCAAAAAGTTTTTTGAGTTTTGTTTTTGATTCATAGTTCATACTAAACAAAGCACTCTGCCTATTTGAAAATCAAGCATAATTTACGTTAGGCAAAAAAATTACAGCCGATGAATTCTTAACCGCTAATTGTAACTCGAGTGGTTTTATGATAGCAATGTTTCAGAGACGGTTATTAAAAGTGTTGAATATTCTGCAATTGTTAATGAAAAATGCTAGTCATATAATTTCATACAAACCAGGGATAGCCGGTTACTGTGCAAGTACCACAAAATGTTCCGACCATGGTCCGACCATTTTTTTCTAATTTAGCCTAATTTCTAGTTGGTGTGATGAAAAAATAGTTTAGGCATACTAATCAGTCATAATAACATAGGCAACTTGTAGTAATATAGGCAAATGTAGAAAAATACTTGAAAAACTATCAAAAAAAAAATTTTGGTTCCCAAAATGAAGCTAAGAAACTCCCAAAACTAGTTTTATATCTTATAAGTCAAGTCTTAAGGTATTAAAATTGCATACCATAGGCCTTTCAGTTGTTTTAGGCCTGTTCGCTTTGCTTGGGTTTAGACAAAAATCAAAAATTTAAAACCGGTTATTCTCGACAATAGAAAAAAATTCGGGGCTTTTTTAATGTGGTTCGAATCACGACTGAAAGGGCTTTACGATGATTTATCACTCAAACCAGTCCAATGAGTATTTGCGGTACCTGATTTTGCGTAGAAAACAAAAAAAGGTTTTCAATGGTCGGAACAATAAAATACACCCGTAGTAAATTAAATCAGATAACTGTTCTAATAAGGCAAGGTTAAATAAGCAAATAGAGGAAACGAGCAAAAATGGATGTTTGAAGTAATTTTAAATCCCACCATTTGAAAAATGGGGAGAAATTTTGTATTCAGGTGTGTTTTAGTTTTTTCTTTTTTTTAGTTTTCCACGCAAAATCAGGTACCACAAATAATCTAGATAGATTAGGTGAGAAATCAATTTAAAGTCCTTCACTCGTGATTCGAACGACATTACAAAAATTTGTTAAAATCTTCTCAATGTCGAGATTAATTTGTTTGAAGTTTTTGGTTTTTTGTCTTATTTCGAGCAAATTAAGCGAGCAAGCAGGCTTATTTATGCAAAAGCCTAGCCGTTTAAAATATCTTGTTTGTAGCTAATTTTAATTTTGCTCAAGAAAAAATATTTTGGGATCATAAATTTCGCAAATTTAAAAAAGTTTTGAAATGTTCAAGATGCGAAAAAATTTAATTTTTTTTTGTTTTTTTTAAATAATTATTTTGTTTTTCTACTCATTTCTCTTTAAAAATGTCCAAATTGCTTTTGTTGTAATTTTGTTGTAAATTTCTAAAGATTTTGTTCGGAACATTCTGTCCGACTTGCACAATAACCGACTATCCTGGTTTTCCATTAAGGTGGATAAAATACATAACATTATTTGAACGAAGATTGCTTAGAATTTTGTGTGACTATTTTTTTATATATTGATTAGGCTCAAAATTTTGAACAGTCAACTGATGAGTAATTTCATCAAAGTGAGCCTTTTATATTGCCAAACACATTTTGAAAAATGTTTTTATTCTTCTAAAAGTCTTATTAGCAAACATTGTTTGATATCTAAAATGAGTACTTTTACTAATTAGTCACTTCTAATATATTCTTACTCAAATGCTTATTTTTACTTATAAATAAAGTGAAATGTCAGCTGTTTTCAAAAGCAAATTTAATAGCTTTTTGTAAACTTTTTAAGTAAGAACAGTTTAAACTTTATTTGGTTCGAAGTGTTAGTGCTCAGCAATTGACCCGGTAGCTTGAAAGTAAACAAACAAAGCTAAAAAAGACTCAACAAAAGTTTTAATTGCCTAAAATTTTGGGCCCGAAATTTGCTATTCAATTGCATAATTTTAAATTACATAAAAATCTAAGCATTTTTTAATCTCATAATATTTTGTCCAATGTCAGCCCAGCTTAAGAAAACCACTTGAAAATTCAATTTTCATCGTTTTGCCGGTTAGTTTTAATCAGCACTGTAGACAAGCAGTAATACAAGCTCAAAACACAAATGTTTCCTTTTTATGATATACAAGAAAAATCGAAGACGATAATAATTGCCTTTTTGAATGAAGGCTTACAAATGAACATTCACAATCAATTTTTTGTTAATTTTTTTCTGATTAGCCATAGCTTCAATTCAAAATAAAATATAGGAACGCTTTTTTCTCAGCCTATTTATATCGTTTTAATGCAACAAAAAACGTCTAACATTGAGAACACCTCAAATTAATTTGACTAATTTTTTCCATCCCGCTATTGTAATCAGTAGTTTCTCTTTTACTGCAGCTTAATTAGTTTAAAAATATAAACACGATTAACTTACCGTAATTAACTTGGGAAAGTTCTGTCCTGGGTCAGTTTTTAAAACCAAATTTGCGTTTAATCATTTTTTTTATCAGATTGAATATTATGTTTTGTTGCGAGCAATTAATCTTCAGTGAACTATGTGGAGGCTTCTAAAAACTTCAAAGACTAATAATTTCCTGTTCATGTTAATTCCAGGTCGATCACCAAAAATTGAAAAGTTTATCATACAATTTCTTGCATGGGATCTAGAGAAAAAAGTTTATAATAAAGTTTTCACAGTTGAAAGTTGTATTATTGGTTAGGACCGAGGTGGTTAACTCATAGAGTAATTTCGGATAGGGTACACCGTCTGCTCGTCACGCTATCTTATTTTCGGCCGGATAGATTCGTGCAACTTCTTAGTCTAATACCGATCCTAATCTTACTCTTATACTTTCTAGTCTCAGGGTGTTTAACTAGTCTCTGCTAGGCTCAATAGATCTAGGGTATACTGGTTTATTGCGGCTGCTGAAGTTCTCTTGGAGAGGCAACTAATTTCTAAGTTAAATTCAAATCTCTCTGGTGCTGAAATTACAAGTAATTTCAGCACTTACAAATAAGTGGGTTGTTAGTTAGATGGATCATGATTGGTTAGTATTAAATACTTTACAGTGGTAAAATATCTAATTTATCCAATCATAAAATATAGTTTAGATCAGGTTCCACCCATCCGGGTTTTACAGAGTTTTTTAGAATTATCTTTCTGCAATTCAAAGGATGGATGATGGACGTTGGTATTTGGCGAACATCGTACTCTTGTCCGGTTTCTCTTGCTAGAGAAGTTCCAGGACGCTGGAGTTAGGGACATCAATCGTTGTGTCTTCTTGTGACAACGATGGTGTTTCCCAATGAAATCAATCTGATTTCAGAATGCTTTGCTATGACGGGTTTTTCTGTTTTATGTAGAGAACTTCTTTTGTGTTCGACCTCGTCTGGGAATGGCGTGGAGATTGCGCGTGGAGGGGATGCCTTGTAACTCGGATCTGTACGTATACTTGAACATCGAGGTGGTCATTGGTCTAGTTCAATGAAGTTCTTTTCTGCGAAGTCAAGTTGTACTCTAAATCCTTTGAGTAGTGATTGTGGACGGCATATTGGTTGTGGTTGGCCATTCTTTTTCGAGTGTAGTGGGGTCATTTTGTCTTTGGATGTTCGTCTTTGTTGTTTTATGCTGATCTATATACTGCAAAGTATAATTTACATTTTATAAAATTTTTATTAGTTTGGTTTTTTAATTATGAATTTAGTTAGTTGTTTTCACAAAAGCATTTTAATTTAGTTCTGTTATTTTGAAAAGTTACTCACCCTTGAGTACCTCTTACTAAAAATAGAAGTGTGGTCACAAAGCGTGGATGTAGCGCGATGGGTTAGGCCGGCTATAGAGCATGCTCAGGACGTCCTCTCTGGTGGGTTAGGCCAGGAGTGGGAGTATGATTTCGTGCAGTTTCTTTGAGAGGTCCTGTTATGTGATAACGTTTTATGTTGGGTTTATGGTGGTCTTTCTTATGTTCCGTTGGTTGTGTCCTTTTTTCAAAAATCAAATTGTTTTTGTTATGGGTTTGTCTTTCGACTTTTTTGTGTTTTATTATTTCTTTCTTAGACTTTCTAATAGTCTTCAAAAGAATAAATTATCCAGTTTTAAACTGGGTTAATCCGGTTTGGGTACCGTTGGTTTTCTTTTCTTAGTCATGCTGTTATTTTATGATTTGTGGTGTTTAGTAAGCTGCGTTGGTTAGTTTGGTTTAGTATATAATTCCTTTCCAACCGGGTTAAAGGAAAGTTTGAAACTTGTTATCGTGTGTTAGAGTTGTTGAGTGTGAAAACTTGAAACTAAAATTCATTATTTAAACAATTCTTCGTGGGCGAGCTGTGCGAGTTTGGATAGAATTCTTGTGCGAGTGAATGAAAATATCAAAAGGTTAGTACTGCATTTTCATTTTATCAATTTACTACATAGAATTTTAATTTTACTGCTAGTTTTGGGGGAAAATTAAATTACAAATTTTCATTTTTATGAAATTTACTGCTTTTGGGGAAACAATTTATAAATTAATTTACTACATTTGTTATAAGTTTTATCAGTTTATTTTGTGGAAAATATTAATGAAGTTTAGAATAATTTTAACAAGTTTATTTTTAATTTTCTTTTTTTGTTTTTTGCAGATGATCGTGGGATGAAGACTAAAATCTAAATGAAACATGAGTAAAGAATGGTTAGTATTAATTTAAATTTATTAGTAGAGAATATGTATAAATTATACTTACCTGTTAGTCGTCGGTGAAAAAACCGTGGGGGAAGATGTATCGTATCTGAATTTGTTAGTAATTTTGCTAGTATGCGAATGATGTTTTTAGTTTGAAGCAGTGGCCAAAGCAATTGAAGTGCTTTAATAGTTTTTAGTTCTTCGGTGCCAACTACAAACTCATAAGGTGTGTTTTGAATGAGATTATATATTTTGTGATTGTATTTAGTATTGTGGATGAATTCTAATATAGTGATTTCTATAGGTTGGATAAATTCATGTGGGATAAGGAAGGGTCTGGATTCTTCTGCATTAAAGGTCTTCGTGATGGGACAAAATATATAAATTTGTGTTATTGGGTCATAATTGCGGAGGAAGCCGTGGAGGTTAGTATCTTTGATGCAATATGTGAAATTTAGAAAAAATGGCGAAGTGTACTTTGAGTTAAGAAACTGAAAACGGTGGTGTGGTTGTCTTGATGGAGTGTGTAGATCAAAATGATTTTGTATGAAGCGATAATATGTATATGTGTGGGTTTGTTTAGTGCGTAACATAATGTCGTGTGAGCAGTGCAAATCGCGTTCATGTGGTGCAAGGAAATTGAAGGTTAGTGAAAATAATTGAAATCTTTCTTTAAAACTTTTGTAAGCTTGCATGTCGGTTAGTGCTTCAGAAATGACGTGGTCGAATTTGCGATCAAATATATTGAGTGTAAATACATATGGTGTTTTGATGAAAACTTTTTCTGTTAGTTGTGGGTTAGCGAAGCGGTCGTCATCTAAAAATTGGTCTTGATTATTTCTGATGATATTATGATCGTAGTATTCTAGTGTAAATTCGTTAGCTCGGGGTGCAGTGAATGTTTTTAGTGATTTTTTATATCCTATATAAGTAAATTGTCTATGTGTTAGTGGTGTGGTGAGTCGATATAGCATATCTTGATTCCTTTCTATATCATTATGAGCATTAGATAATGGTAGGCAAAGGGGATTAGTAAATTGATAATATGATGTCCAATGAAGTGTAGGCATTAAAACATGTTCATCTACAAAACTACGTGTGTCGTTAGTGTCATGAGGGGTGTTTAGAGTATATTGTGGAAATGAAGGTAAGGTGATTGCTAGGAAATCTTTCGTGTTGGTGTGATGTGGATGATTAATATATTCACAGGCTGTTCCTGGTTTGGTTGGGAATGGATGGTTGAGGAATTTTCTCTTAAAAGTGCGATAAGCTCTATTAGTGCTATTTGATGATTCGGTGGTTGTGGATGATTGTGCTAATGATGCAGTATAAGCTGAAGAGGGTGTAGGGGTAGGTGGGTTTGAGGATTCTATTGTGGAAGAAATCTGATTTATAGTGAGGGTGTAAGGGTGCAATAGTTGTTGTTGGAGGGTGATAAAATTATCGAGTTCTTGGGAGATTTGGGGAATATCTGGAGAATTGGATGATCGGTCTGAATGAAATGAAGAGTAGGTTGGGGTTACTTGTGAAGCATAAGAGGGACTAGAAATTGACGGGAGTGGGTTATTTGGTGGGATTGGTCTAAAAGGGGGCTTTGAAAAAACTGAGGAATTGGTTTGAAAATTATTGGATGGAGATGGTTCGGAGTCTGCAAATTCATCAGGGGTTTCTATATTAGGGTTATTGAGTTGTGAAATGGAGTATAAAACTGAAATATCTGAATAAGTGTCTGAATTCATGCTTGATGTTATATTACTAGTTGGGAAATCGGGTGGCGGGAAAGCAAAAAGTGGAATTATTGTAATTGGAGTGTCGAGATTGGTTGGATGGGAATTTGAGCGGTGCAGGGATACAAGTTGTCGGCTCATCGTGGGCTAAAAAAATTATTATTTTGGGACTGAAAAGCGGTTGTATGGGGTTGTTCGATAATTTGTTCATATGTATTTTCATCTTGTGAATGATGTGTCATTATATGTTGTATGGGACTTTGCGATATGTTGGGTCTAAACTTTGGATTATTTGTTATTGCTAAATTTCGAAACTTTCGTGGGACAAAAGATAATGGATGGTTATGTGGTGGGGATGGCAACTGTGGTGCTGTAGGCGTTACTTCTATATTATTATGTTCTTCGTCGTACGTGTTCTGTCTTGTCGCTATTTTTGTGTTATATTCTTTTATTTGTGCGTCTAAAAGAATTTTGTTGATTGATGATGAAAAAATTCCAAAAAATCCTGCAAATAGTATGCGTGCTACACTTGCTTGTCTATTTACTTGTGTGTGTATAGCACATGTATTATAGATTCCTTTAAAAAGTGAAAAAAGAAATCCTATAAAGTTAAACATTGCGTATAAAATAGTTAATTTTTCTAAGATGTAATAGGGCCATCCTAGAAAATCGAGAATTTCATTTTTTAATGTAACAAAGCTAAAAATATTTATAGGTGAAATATCTTGTGGTCTGTATTTTTCACCATTTAGATATATATAGTCTTTAATGTCTTTAAAATATCCGCTATAATCTTGTGTATAGATATCTGCAAATCCTGCTGTTTCGGCAAGTTTGCGTAAGTTTTGGTCAATTGATTGTCTTTGTATAGTGTCCATTTTTGTTAATAATTCCTGGAATTGTTGTGTTCTAATGTGATGTTGGATATCGGATTTTGAATGTATTCCAATTGATTGTAAATCGATATTTGGGTTTCGAGCAATAGCTCTAATGCTTTCGGGTGAAAATTTTTTGATTGATTGCATTAATGTGGGGTATGGGGTAAGAAGATAATATTTATCTTCATCAGGGTTCAGTTGTACTACATTGTGGCTATTTTCTGATCCACATGGGACTGCGGTATCCCAGAAATATGTTCGTCTTGAAAGTGTGTCAACGAAATGTACTTTATTTTTGTAAAAGATAGGGATTCTTTTATAGCATCGTTTATCTTCAAAAACATATAGTGGTGATACTTTTTTGGTACAAGTATAAAACCATAAAATGTTTCCTTCGTAGTCTAAAAAGTTTGATCTATTTCCTGATAATAAATATCCTGCGTAGGGTATTTTTAATACTGCTAGTGCAAGTGATTGTAGGATTTGTGTTCGTTCTAATTCGCATAGTTGGTGAAGTGTTTCTAATTCAGAGAGTGACATTTCCTGAAAAATTCGGCTAATTGTGTAGTCTAATTTCATATCTAAGTGAATATCATAGTGGATATTACCAAAATAATATCATTAGTGATAGTTCTTGTAAACGTGTGCTTTTAGTGTCATGTGGCTTTAGATGTCCACCAGGTTGACCATGACTTTTTTGAAAGTTAACTGGTATATATGATGTTCCTTCGTTTAGAGGATGACCCGTGGCATAAGGGTCAATTTTTATTTTTCCAGTGGTCATGTCGAAACCTTTTTCGTATTCAACTAATATTTCAGAATATTGTGTTTTGTGAAGTGGATTTCTGTATTTGCATGCGAGTTCTTTTTCTTGATATATTTGAAAACGTGTCAATTTGTTTTCTATATTGTGGATGTTTCGAAAATCAGTACTTTGTTTCCGTGATGGATTTACTTGTTCATATGGGATTGATTGTATGAAATATTTTTCGTGAAATTTTATCATTCGGGCGTGTATTTTTGCTACTTGAAATGTTGTACATGTATCTTCGGGAAACCAAACAATTGTTGCTTGTGTTCGTGTTGTAGGGTCACAATAACCTTGATCATTTTTACAAGGTATCCTAATTCCTTGATAGATCATTGTGTTGTCTGATAAACCTCGTGTGAGTTGTATTTTTTCGAGTTGTATTTTCCAATCGAAAAACATTATTTCTTGATATCCTTTATTTTTTGTGTCTGCATTTGTAGTTTCTATAGCTTGTGGTTCCGTTTCGCATTGTGATACTTGATTTATTGCATATTTGTGTAGTGTTTTTTGTTCATTTTCTTCACAACCGTAATGTGTTACTAATAAGTCTTGGGGTCCTGTGCGGGGAGACGGATTTATGTTCTGATCGGAGATTATTAGAAAAAGGAGTTGGAAAAAAATCAATATTTTTAGAATATACATGTGTATGATAATCCTGAGTACGGGTTATAAAATGTGATGTAACCAATTGTCTTTTTGGTATATCTGTCGTATTTATATTTTAAATCAGTTGTTATAAACGGTGGTGGTAGCGATTGAGCTGTTATATTTGGTGGGTTTAATGGGTAAGGATGTTGAGCTATGTTTTTTAGTTTAACCGTGATTTCAAATTTGAATTGTAGACTATTTTGTTGGAGTATTTGAATGTTATGGTCATGAATGTCTTCGTGGATATCTTGTCTATATTGTAGTCTATTAAGTGCCCAGTTGTGGAGTCGGTTACTTTCTGGGTGTTGTCCAAATAATGGTGGGGGTGGTGTGAATGTGTTCCAGTCTAATCTTAAAGGAATATTTGTTGATGATTGTTCTCGATATCTAGCGTCGAGGTTATTTGGAAAATTTAAAGGAAAAGGTGTCGGTGAAATCTGGCTTATTGATGGTGTTGATGGTAGTGATAATGTTTCTGGTATTGATGATGATGTTGTTGTATCTGTAGAAATATCTATTGGATCATTTATTAAATTTGGTTCACCTTGTGTGAATGATTGTGTTGTCCAATATGGTTGTCGTGATGTTTGGTTTGGGGGGTTAAAGGGATTTTCACGTATTTGTTCAGATGTTGGTGTTGAACCTAAGTAATCTGAGGGTAGACTTGAGGTGCTACGTTGTGAAAGAAGCGTAGGGGTTTCCGGTAATATGCTAATTGGGTTTTCCGGTGTACTTGGTAATGGGGATTGGGGAAAATTTCTATTTCGTCGTGGATGTATAATTTGTCTATTTATTTCAACTGTATTTTGGTTTTGACTAAAATTCCGTATTCTACTTAATTCTTGTGGTAGTGTTGGGTACAAGTTATATGTTGGTTCACTTAGAGGTGCCTGTCGCTGAACTGGTTCTAGTGGTTCAGATAAGCGAGCATGTCGTTCTTCAAAAGTATATGGGTTATCTTGGAAACAAATTTGTGTAGATGTTTGGGGGTTTTGGGTAGTTGTAGGTGGTGTCGGGTTTTCTTGGGATGATGTCGGTGAAGACTGACTGTGTGATTGTTGGTTAGCAATTTTTGAGGGTTTTTTATTGATTTCTTCTAGTGAAAAAATTTATGTTTATTGTAGTATTCTCTTAGAAAAAGAATTAAAAGGATTGTTGCTAAGGCGAATGTTATGACTGCCTTCTTTATACATTTGCATATTGTCAAGATGAGGGATGATAAAAATGTTATAAAAATTACAAATAGTAAAAAAAATATCTGTTCTACTAAAAATAGTTCGTATCATTTAAATAAGTTTTGGGTTTTCGTACCTGTGGATATGGTCAATGGCTTTTGATAGTTGGAGATATAGTTCAAATATTGAATTGAAAATTAAAAAAATATTGCAAAATTTGATTAAGATTATTACAAAAGCTTCAAAGGTATCAAAAAGAAATATGAATAAAAGTTTAAATATTGTTAAAAAGTTTATGAAAATGTTGAGAATTATGTTGACTGATTGAGAGAAGAGCATTTAAGAAATGGCTTCTTGATCGAATATTTTTTGTTGTTTGGGGCAATTTTCAAGTGTGGTCGAATTATTTATTAGTTTTTTGACAAGTGGGTTGAATTTTGTGAAAAATTGTTGGGGGCGAATTTTATGGTGTTCGGGAGGTCTTCTTTTACTTTATTTTTATTTGTCAAGTGATCTGGGGTATTTTTGAGATTTTTGTACTTTAGGCTAATTTAATATGGTCGTTCTTTTACTTTAGGTTAATTTAACATTTTTTTTGGGGGGGTTTTTGAGGTCTGAGTTGGGAGAATATTGTTGATCTTTGCGTTATTAGATAAGGGAGGGTTATGATATTATGGTGGTATTTATTTTAGTTGTCAAGTTGGAGTGGTTTGCTTGTTTTTGTCCTGGAGGTTGGAAAGTTATAGTTATAGATATGCCTGGAGTTTAATATCTTTCGTCTAATTGGTTTGTGTTAGAGTTATAGAAGGTGACGGATTGAATGAATCCTATTGGCTAATTTTGAACTAGAATCGCTGCGTGTTTTGTCAGCATGTTATTTTGAAAAATGAAAGTTTAAAATGTTTCAGAGGTGCAAAGATTATTAATTTTAAAATTAAAGCTGTTTTTGAAATTCAACTTTCTTTAATATTTTAGATTGTGGAATGAATGTTTTGTAGTTTTTGCGTGGTTGATTTCTAAGTCGTGATGACTCTCTATGTTCTGATTTCTCGACTTGTTCTTGGGGTATAATTTTTTCTGTCATTTTTCTTTTTTTTTCTTTCTTTTTGAGGTATGTTTTGATCTAGCTTTTTTGTATTGTTTTTGGTTGTAGTTAATTTTTTATTTTGTTTTTCGAGGTGAATGTCATTTTGTTCTTTTATTTCATTTTCCGTATGTGGGTGATTTTGAATAACTTTTAAACTTGTGAAAGAATATAATTGAGTTAGTTCGCGTAGTGCGTATTCTTTTGGGTAATAAGGTAGTAGATTGTTTCGATGTTGAACAATTTCTTTTTGGTCTGAATCGGTGATTTTATATGTTACGTCAGTGGGTTTGGCGATTATTTGGTATGGTCCTTTACAAAGGGGTTGTAATTTTTCAGAAATTCCTTTTTGAGTATTAAAATTAGGTATTAAAACAAATGTTCCAATTTTAAAATCGGAGGCTGGTGTAAAGCGTGAATTTATTTGTTCGTTAATGTTTTGTCTTTGTAACAACTTTTTTGTTACTTTTTGGTAAATTTCATTGTGTTTTTTATCTCTATTTAAAATCCATTCGGTGTGTGTACCGGAGGCTAATTTAAGGATTTGTGGGTGATGAAAATGATCTTCATCATGTGTGTGTAAAGGTAGGCTATAACAAATTGAGTCTTTATTCGGTTGACAATAACTTTGTGCATGTAAACATAATTGGTTTACGTGGCTTTTGGTTAAAAACCATTTCATATGGTGACATTCCTAGAGTTGTTGTGATTTGTGAATTATATGCTAAGGGAAATAATTTTACATCTGCTGACCATTCGGTGTATCTTGTATCATTTCCATTTATGATACATCTAAGATATTCTTGTAGTGAACGGTTCATACCTTCGACTAAGCCGTTTGTCCAAGGTGCATGAGATGTACGTGGTTTGTGCTTAATGTTATATAAATGACATAGTGTGATGATTTCATTATTTATGAATTCTGTACCGTTGTCTGTAACTAATATTTCGGGTAATCCGAACTTGGCTATCCAGTGTTCATAAAGTGTTGTGTAAGCGTAATAAGCGTTACAATGTGGTACTGGGTTAAGTGCTACATAATGTGTAAATGCGTCAACAATTACCATAATGTAGGAGTTTCCTTCAGATGATGGTGAAATTGGTCCTTTTGTATCGAATGAGATACGATGGTTAAAATATAAACTTTGTCCTTTAAAATCTTGTTTTTGTGCTATTTGTTTTTGATTTGGATAAGGTTTATTTAGCTGGCATACTATACAATCATTGCATAGTACTTTTATCCAAATTGGTGCATTTGGGAAATAAAAATTTTGTATGAAATTTGAATATGTTTTCTCTGATCCAGAGTGTCCTTTAATGTTTTGTGTATGTGAAATGTTAAAAGCTATAAGAATCATACTTAGAGGGAGACAAGGAACTGTAGATTCTTTTATTTTGTATTCTAGAAGGTCTGTGTTTTCGTTAATTGTTGTATCATAAATTTTCGAAAATATCGGAGGAGTGTTTTATTTCCTAAAATAGTTGTATCTGCCTTGACGGGTTTAGTTTTATATTTGTGCCATGATTTTTGTTGTCTAATTACTGGGTCAAGATTTTGATATTGTTTCAAAGTATTAATTGTAACTTTATTTGTTGGGGGGAGAAAAATGTTTTCTATTTCTAATTTAGATAAAGGAATTGTGTCAAGTGGGTCATGGAGGTCAAAAACTTGATTTATTGTGTATTTTGAATCATATGTTTGTGGTCCTGATAAATTTATTTTATCAGTTAATTTTTCTTTTTCAATTAACGGAAAAAGGTCTTTTTTATGCGAGTGTTGTTTTACTCGTTTTTGTTGGGTGTTATTTTTTATCCATTGTGAGTATGAAATTGTTTTGAAAGCTGATGTTCCAAGTAGATCAACTTCGTAGTGGTTTTTTTGGCAATCTAAGTAAAGTGGGAAGTGTTGTAGGTTATTTATCTGTGATTGTTCAATGTCGGTTTTTACTGCATATTTGCATTCTAGTCGGGGTGATGTTTCGTTTTCTGCAAGGTAAAATTTTATATTTTTGGGTATTTCAACTGTAGTTTTTCGTGTAAGTAATTCAGGTGGTGTATTTCGACTTAATGTATCTGGTAATGCAAGATTCTTTCCTGCTGTCCAAACTATATGTAAGTTTGGGAATTTCATTAGAATTAATTGAAATCTATAAACTCGGTGATTTGGATTTGACTTCTGTGTAAAGAGAAAAATGATTGGTTTATGATCTGTGAATAGAACTGTTGGATGTTTTGATCCAAGTATCAGAAATTCATATTCTGTAAGTGTATAAATTATAGCTGTACATTCTCTCATTAAAGTTGAGAGGCGTAGCTCTGCTTGAGTGAATAATCGAGAATTTGCTGATATAAGGTTCATTTTATTTGTACCATTATGTGATTGTAATAATGCTGCGCCGATGCCAAAATTTGAAGCATCGCACATTGCATAGAATGGTTGATTTGGATCTGGAATTGTGTTTGAAATTTGTTCAGTTAAAAGTTTTTTAATTTCTTCAAATCGTGTTTGATGTTCAGTGTTCCATTCAAAATTATTTTGTTGTCTGAGGATATTATAGAATGTTCTTAAATATAATTGCATTATATAAACGTATTTGCTTAAGAAATTTAACATTCCAAGGAATTCTTGGATTTTCTTTTTGTTTGTTGGTGGTTGAAGTTTTTGAATAGCATCAATGCGTGATTTTAATGGACTGATTGTTTTTCTTTCTGTATTATGTCCTAAAAATTTAACTCGTGTTAAAAAGAAGTGTGATTTATCGGGGGCGACCTTCAAATTTTCGTTCTGAAGTATTTTGTGATAGTGTTCTAAAACTGTAAAGAATTCTTCTTTTGTCTGTGATTGCATAAAAACATCGTCTAAATAGGTGATTTCGTTTTTCTTAAGTATTAGTGGTCTAAAAATTTTGCTCATAAAAGCTGAAAATGCTGCTGGTCCTATGGATATTCCATAGAATAGGTGGTTGAATTCCTATTGTTGATTTCCAACAACAAATTGTGTTAAACATCGTGATTGTTCATCTAGTGGCATTTGATTGTATGCACTATTCATATCTGCGGTTGTAAAGTATTTTCCGTTTATTTTTGTTAAAATAACTTGTATTGGTTCAATAGGCCAATTGCATTTTGATTCGTCTATTAGTGAATTGAGATATCTAGCGTCTAAAACTATTTATAGTGATTCTCCTTTTGCTAGGATGATAACAGGGTTAATAAATGTGTTACTTTTTGGTTGTTCTTCTTTGTTTACTGGTGAAATAATTTTGTATTGCTCTAAAATATCGAGTAATCTGTTCACTTTATCGTGTAAATGAATTGGTACTTTACTTGCTCTTTGTTTTTTGAAAACTGCGTCAGGTTTTAACGGGAGATGTAGTGATGAACTGATTTTTCCAACATCAAATTTTGATGTTGCATAGACTGATGAATATTTTATTAGCTGTTTGGCTAACTTATCAAATTCGTCTTGTGTGATTTGTGAATGTTGGAAGTTAAACATTGTTAAAAACTTCTGCTGATCTTCTGTATAGTTGGTTATGTTGAATGTAGGTTTGAAATATGGGGTTTTTGTGAAATAATCTGTATTTCTTTTTTCATTACTTATTATATTATTTATGGATAGTTCTTCGTTAAGAATTGTGGATTGACAAATATCTAATAATTGGAGTATATTATTTACGCGGTATGCTTTTTCATGTATGGGTGATATTGTAGCGTTTGTTTCGCAATATCCTAAAAGTCCTAAGGGTAATGTTACTTGGTACGTTGTATTGTTATATACATGTAACGAAATGATGTCTGAATTCGTATTTTCAAATATTTTATGGATGAAATCGTGATTTTGAAAAACTTATGTATAGGTTTGAATTCAAAGTCTGACATAAAAAGTGGTTGTTTATTTTGATTTTTATATATCAAGTTATAAATATTTCCTGATAGTGGTTTCAGGTGTTTCCGTTGTTGGTTATAAATTGGATAAAATTTTGAAAAGAATGGTGGTTGTTTATTTAATCTTTGAAAAAATGTAAGAGCTGTATTTTTTGTTTTTGTGTACTTATCTTTGATTAGTATTTTACTATTCAAGATTATGATTGTTGGTATATATTTCGAGATAAATGGTATGCCAATGATATTGTGTTTAATATCTGTGATATGAAATATTTGTTTAAATGGCTTGTTTAGAATTTTATTTTGCTCCATTGTTCTTGTGGGGAGAAGAAATAATTGAACTTTTCCATAATTTACTAATGTTGATCCTTGTGCTGTTGCTAGTTTACTAGATGTTGCAAGAGGCGTTAATTTTGGGTGTAATGTTTTGATTTCATTCCATGTGGGAATGTTAATTATGTTTGATTCTGCTCCTGAATCAATTAAAAAATCAATTTCAAGATCTGGTGGTTGAAATTCTTTGTTTCTTGGACTTTCTAAAAGAAATGGTATTGTCCAAATTTTTTCTTTGGGTTGTTCTTTTTGTACATTTTGGTAAATATGATTTGTATTTAAGCATTTTGTTTTGTCATTTTCATTGGGTTTATTTACGGTGTTGATTTTGTTTACTTCTTGTGCCGTTTGTGTAGTATTGATGGGTTTAATATAATAATTGTGAAGAAGTTCCAATTGATTTTCATATATATGTGATGTAAAAGGTTGTTCATATATAATAGGCTCGTAGTCGTTTTTGACTGCTATCATATTTATGGAGATAGTGTTTTCTGTATCACTTTCTATGTCTGATGATCCACAGTTTATTTGATTTAGTTGTAGTTCGTTATTTCCTGTGTCATCAATACCTGGGGGGTCTGATGTTGTTTCTTCATTTGATTGTACTTGATTAATATGTCTTTGATGTTTGGGTGTACTACTTCTGTAGCGATGTTTAGAATTAATATAATTGTTATTTTTTCTGTGGTGATTGAGAATAATTTCTATATCGATTATTGTAACTTGAATTTCGATTTTGTGAATTATTTCGTGATCTGTTTTGATAATTGTCGTTTAATCTGTGATAGTTTGATCTGTTATATGAGTTATTTCTTGATCGATTGTTCGGGTAATTCTGATTTCGATTGTTCGAATAACTTCTGTTTCGATTATTTGAATAGTTTCTACTTCTGTTATATGATGAGTTTCGTGATTGATTGTTTGGATAGTATTTGTTTCTTGTGTTTGATGGGAATTGGATCTAGAAACAAATTGTGTTGTATTTGAATTTGATCTCGAGTAGTTATTTCGACTATTTGGTCGATTATAGTGATTTTGTGAAGAATTCTGTGTATTTCTTCGTTCTGGTGATCTTCCTCTATAACTTGAGTTATATGGTGATTGATTTCTCGTGTAACTGGTGTTGTTCGGAAGTGGTTTTCCTGAACTGTTGTTACTGTATACATTTTTGTTTGGTAGATTTTGATCTTTGTCCATGTATTGATAGAATGATTTATTTGGTTCTTTATATTTTTGAGGTTTGTTCTGGTTATCTTGTTGTTTTTGTCTACTTTCAGAAATACTATGTCCGTATCGTCGGCAATAATTACACCATTTTTTGAAAGATGGTTTGCCTTTAAAATTTGGGTGTTTTTCATAAATATTTAGTATTTCCGTGATTTTTTCAACTAGGTCTGTGTCTGATTCCTGTAGGTTATTTATATTTGTAGTGTTTGTTTCGATTCGATTAACATACTGTAGTTTCAGATTTTCTGTTTCTTTAAGTTTCATTGTGATTTCCGCTTGCTCTAGTTTGTCTACTAGTTTTCGAAAATCTAAATCGGGTTCTCGAATTGAGGAAGGATGAGATGCTCTCTTTTTTATTGCTATTTTCCTTAATTGAGGTGTTAAGGTCATCATTAAAATTTCTGTCATTTTTGTGTTTTTATAGTCATGTGTATTTAATGAATATGCTTTTCGAACTAATGTTTCGATACGTACTGCTAATTGTTTGATGTCTTCATTTGGTAATCTGCGAATTTCATTACATAAAACTCTTTGGTGTTGTTTATTTCTTTCGGAGTCAAACATTTTTGAAAATTCTTGTATAAATCTTTTCAAATTTGATTTTATTTCTATAGGTAATACTGAAAACCATTTTTGGGCTGCGCCATCAGGCTGTGCGTCGGTGTATCCAATTTTGATGTAGTGGTGTATTAATTGGTTCAGGTCCTATATTTAAAATTAAATTTGCTGTTACTGCATTTAAATAATCTTCTACAGAATATTCAGGGTCTGTTCCTGTGAATACCATTAGTGGTTTATTTGATGTTATTGATGATCCACCCATAAGGTATGGATTCATTGTCATTTGTAGTTAT
The DNA here is from genome assembly GCF_963678635.1 of Symsagittifera roscoffensis. NCBI lineage: Eukaryota > Metazoa > Xenacoelomorpha > Acoela > Convolutidae > Symsagittifera > Symsagittifera roscoffensis. The sequence continues at coordinate 25,741,595 of NC_087071.1, read as the reverse complement.
TCTGCGGCATTTGGCATTTGTGAAAAATTTGACAGTTGATTTTTTGTTATTTCGTGTTGTTGAAGGTAATATGGGAGTGGTATTTCATTTTGCATTTGAGTTGGTTGATACGGGTGTGCGATCATTGGGTTTTGTGGTTGAATTGGTTGAAAAGATTGTGTATTAGTTGGATTTTGCATATTTGTTGGTTGTTGATTTTGTGTATCTGTTGGATTTGGAGAAAAAATTCTTTTATATGTAAAAGGTTTTTGCACTCCTTGTCCGCGATATTCTTGAGTATACGGTGCAAAAATATCTGGTTGTAAATAATCATCATCAGATGATAAGTAATCCGTATGATGAGGTGCTTGCTTTTTATTTTTATTTTGTTGAAAAAATGGGTAATTTTCACTACGATCCTGTGGTGGATGTGAATTAGTTTGAATATTTACTGAGTTGGTTGTTGTCATTGGGTTATCCCAATATTGAGATCTTACATGATTTTTATTAGTTTTTCGTGGGGGATAATTTGTTTTTGACGAATGTGCGTAATTATAATTGTGTTCTGCAAAAGTGTTTCTTGTGAACGTTCTTCGTGTTTTTGACGGTACTGTCATAGGTCTATATGTTTGATAATCCATATGTGAATATTTTGGGGCAACCGAAGGTTTAACGGTTGATTGTAAGGTTACTTGTGCAAGTGAAGTGTTTGTATTTTTTGGTGTTGTTAAATTTGGACGTATCGGTGAAATACTTTGTTGTGTAGTTGTTGTTGTTTGGACGATTTCTTCATTTATGAAGTGTGATGGTGTTTGGATATCTTGTTGTGTAAGATTCCTAGTTCCATTAAGGTTTTCATTGTGTATGACGGTCGAATTTAAACTGTTATTTCGCGTATCAGGTAAAAATGTATTGTAGTTTAATGGTGTTGCATCAATGGTCAGTGGTACGACTCTGACATAATCTCTTTGATAGGATATTGTACTTATTGCTTGACTTGAGATTGATTGTGGGATATTTATAAATGCATGATGAGACCATTCAGGGTCCCAAACGTAGTCTGACTGTTCTGTGATGGCAGCATCATCGTTTGGATTTTGAGGTCTGAAATTTTTTCTTGCTTGTGAAATTAAGTCTAAATTATGTGTGAAATAATCTATTGTAAACCATGCCAAAATTTTTTGAAAGTCATGTTTTGTGTGTTGTGAAACTCCGTCTTTTGTGAAATTTTCTTTGATTATATGTAGAAAAGTTGAAAATATTGTTATTTCTTGTCGTACTTTTGTATGTTTGGATGTTTCAGTTGGTGAGATACTTTGAAATTCTGTTTTTTCTAATATTGAAATATAGCTATATAATATTGCAAAAACTTCGTTAGTAAATATGGAGTTTGCTCTTTGTGAGTTATGATATTGTATGCTTTTAATATATTCTAAGAATACTTTTGAAAATTCTAATTCAAGATCGTCTGTTTGAATTATATATTTGCGATGATTCGGATTTGGTGTGCTGAATTCTATGGTGTAGATTCCGTATTGTTGTGTTAAATTACATATATCTTTCAGATAATGTTCAATAATTTGTCTTTTGATTTTTACATCTGGGAATTCTGCTTTGCATGGGCCGATTCCGGGTTCAAACAAATTTAGGAGTAAATTCTTGCAAAAGTCGTGCTGCCCTCTATTATCGGGTGCATCTATGAGGAAGGGGTAAACCTCTTCGTCATCTGGACTTTCGTCACTTTGAGTGTGGCTGTGGCTCATTTTTTCGTATAATGACTGTTAATATATAACTATCGATGTGTCTAATTGGTTGATTCCAATTATACAAGTGTACTGGTTTGTGTTTATATGGCTTTTTTATTCTTCGTTTTCCTCTTTTTGATGAATTTGAAGTTGTTTCTGAATCGGAAAAATATAATTGATCGTGAATGGGACAATCTTTATCAATTGATTCTTTTAATTTATAGAGTTCATCTAAATTGCTGGCTTCTGATTCTGAAAATGCGTTTCTATTTTTTGAAAATCTTTTTCGTGTGATTTGTCTTTGTTTGTTTATTATTTTTCTTTTTATTGTTAGTCGTTTTGTTCTAATATATCCAACTGTTTGTGTATGAGGTGTGATTACAAGATCGTATTTTTTGTTATCTATTTCACAGTTGTGTAAAACGATTGTTTGTTTATTTCCTAGATTTTTGAATGACATAAGGTTTAGGATGAGGGATGCAAAAAGTTGTTAGATGATGTCTAGTTTCTTAAACTGTTAGTTCTTACGATTTTTTGGTTAGCTTAACCTGGGTCTATTTTTTCAGGGTTGGAGAGAAAAGTATATCGATTCCGAGGAATCATTTTTTACTTTCTCGTGGCTAATATAAGCTAAGGTGTTAACTTACTTAATCTTACTTAGGGGTAATGATTGTGTTCAAGGGTTGGAGAATAGTAAATTGATCCACAAGGTTCAGGTATAATTAGAACGCGAGTAGTTCGTTAGATACTATTTTAAACTTACTAAGTCAAAGATTTATCCTGGGTCTGGTAAGAGGAGGGTTCAAGTGAAGGATGAATAACCGAAGTTCTTCACTGTTTATCCTAATTTGAATGGTTAGATTTGTCGAAAAATTTCTATTAGTCTTGGGTTTTTTGGAAGGGTTGGATAGTGAATCGACGTTTGAGGTCGTTAGACACTTGCTAAGTGGGTGGGGGAGAACAAAATTGTTCTTTTTGATCCAAGGATAGGCCTCGATAATCAGGTTTTAAATTTAGTGAAATAGAAAATTAATTAAGATCCAAGGATAAGCCTTGATGATCTGATTTCTTAAAATTAAGTGAATTTAAGTTTAAAATGGTTTAAATTTATTTTTTTTAAAAATTTGTTTTTTAATGATATTAGTGAGCTTATGATTGCTGTTATGTTTAGGTGATGAAGCTGGGACAACAGATGATTATATGATTACTAACAATTTATTGTCGTGCTACTAATTTTTATTTTGATTTTCAATAAATAATTTTCAAACATGTTTTATACAAGACTGCAGAATTAAAGAAAACGATTTGAGATCTTTTTATCAATCGTTATTGTATGTTAATAATTTTGTTTAGCGCCTGAAATAATTATGAAGATTGACTTCAAGATTTTATGTTTGCAAATGAAAATCTAAATTCATTGCTAATAAAATTCTAAATATAAAAGTTTGTGTTGGCTTTTGCCGTACTATCATATAACTATATGGTAAGTTTCTACTTTGTCGTATGTCGTCTCTTGTTCGAGGTCTTTTTACGATTCCGGGTAGTTCTGTTATCGTTCGGAATATCGGCTCTGATCTATTGAGTCGAAGAGACATTTCGATTAAATTATCGTCGTATAACATTTTTAAAAAGTTTTGTCTAAATTCTAATCTATTTTTGGTTAATTCTAAGCTATTAAGGTCTTATTCGAGACTTATGGTCGCACCAGATGAGTTAGGACCGAGGTGGTTAACTCATAGAGTAATTTCGGATAGGGTACACCGTCTGCTCGTCACGCTATCTTATTTTCGGCCGGATAGATTCGTGCAACTTCTTAGTCTAATACCGATCCTAATCTTACTCTTATACTTTCTAGTCTCAGGGTGTTTAACTAGTCTCTGCTAGGCTCAATAGATCTAGGGTATGCTGCTTTATTGCGGCTGCTGAAGTTCTCTTGGAGAGGCAACTAATTTCTAAGTTAAATTCAAATCTCTCTGGTGCTGAAATTACAAGTAATTTCAGCACTTACAAATAAGTGGGTTGTTAGTTAGATGGATCATGATTGGTTAATATTAAATAATTTACAGTGGTAAAATATCTAATTTATCCAATCATAAAATATAGTTTAGATCAGGTTCCAATCATTAAATTTTGTTTTGGTTCAATAGAAAAGTTTTTGAACCATTTTTTTAGATCGACCTTTTTTTAGATCGACCGAATTGAAAAACAGGCCAAAAAATGGGTTTTTAGGTACTATTTAGAAAATTTTGACCTATTTAGAAAGTTTTTTGGCGCATGCTCCCCCCTCAAAGTAAGTATATATTGGCGCCAAAGGCGCCTTTAGAAAATTGTTAGGGTCCATTACCAAATATTGATATATCTCAAAATATTACAAAAGGGGGACCCTTTGGGTCGGTAGGGGGTCAAACCCTTGAGGAAGGGGAGTCCGACCCCCCCCCTAAATCCGCCCCTGATATTATACATTCTCTTTTTTAAAATTTCTAAACTGAGGAAAAAAAACTGCCAAATTTAAGAAAGTTTCTTTTTCAGTTATTTTTTTGTTTGTAAATCACGTAAGCTGTTTTTCTATAATTTTGTCCACGCGCAAATTTTTTCTATAATTTCTTTAAAAAATCTATTGAGTCTATATTGTAGATCTAGAATTACTTCTTTATGTTTTTGTATGAAATTGAAGTCTTAAACTTGACAAAAAAAATCAGCTTCGTTTTTCAGCCTCTGAATTATTTCTTGAAGAATAGTTTTGGCCTTAAGCAAAAAATTATAGTTATTGTTGCACTCCTGAGTTTCTCAAAATCTTCGTTCAAAACTAAGGAAAGCACTTTTCGTTTTACAATTTCAGAAATATTTCCAGTAACTCTTTTTCCCGTTATGATACTTATTTCTTCAAAAAGTCACAGAACTAGCTAAAAATTATTTTAAAAAATGATTTGCAGGCTTAAAAACTGTAATTCACCTTACAATTTTAATGAAAGATTTTAAGAACTGCTGTTTAAGATCAGCTTTTTGCGGAAGGTAATCATAAAACTGAGTTTGATTTTTCTTAATCTTTTTCGATAATCATAGTTTTTTATATTTACTATTTTTGATAATTACTGACACGAAAATACATCTGAATATTTTCACAGAATAGAATGAGATTATTTGAGCAGCGTTTTTTCATTGATAAATTGACGGAAATGTATGATTAGCATTATACTTTTTTATTAGTTAAGCAGACAAATAATTATGTTTTATGGCAAATGTCTCATAATAGAATGAGATTATTTTTTGCAACGAAATGTTTTAAGAGTATTGTACCGTTAAAAAAATAAATAAATCGTCTTAACTTGCTAGATTCTCATGTCAGTCTAAAATGCATCTTAACAAACGCTTAAATTGAATACTAACTTGAACGTTTTGTAATACAAAATGTTGATTCGTCAAAACAGCGATAAAAATTTACTGGATTAGAAGAAAGAAATAAAAATTAGAAGCAAAAAACAATCATAAAAGTAAGACCGGCGTTTTTTAGACATCCAAAAGGATTTGTCGAAAAACATTTCTCTTTTATTTAATTTAAGCCTGATATTAGATAAATTTATACACAGAGGCGAAACGGAGCTTCGAGCCACTTGCGATATAATCATAGAAAAAATTGAAAAAGGGAAAAACAAGGTGAACCAAAAAGTTCGTAAAATAAACCCCAGGGCCCAGCTAGAGCTGGATGTACATGTTTGATATTTTTTGATTTTGTTCTACTGATGCGGTACAAAAAAAGCAACTTTGAAAAAAAATTAGCCTCAAACGTAAGAAAAATTAAATAATAGATTGAATTTTTCATCTCAGATTAGATGGGGTAGTTTTTAATAAAATTCAGAAAATTCTGAAAAAACAATCAAAATTTCTCAAATCCATAGAAATTTTTGCTAAAAGCAGGTCATGTCAGGTAAAGCTTAAAAAATTTGCAAAATCGGTTTTTCGATTGAAAATTTAACCTGAGAACTGGCACGATCATTTTCGAGTAAAGATGCACAACTTCCAAAAATGGTCGAAGTTTCAAAATTTTCACTTCTTACACGACCATATTTTTTTTTAAAGTACAAATTTACAATGGAACGCTTCCAACAACCTGTTGTGCCGAATAACCCTATGATACCAGATTTTGCAGGATAGTTATCGAGGAAAAACAACAAACAAATCAAGTAAAGAAAACTCCGAGAATCATAGCTTTTTTCAAAAAACTTGCGCGTAGCTGCTTGTGCAAAATAAATTGCCTAACATGTTTTTTTGATTCAACCCAAAAACTACGGTTCGGCAGGGAAGTTTTTGAGAAAAACCAAAAAGTTTCCGTCATTTTTTTGTCAATTTTTAATTTTTTGACCGAGGGATAAAATTTTTTGTGTCAAAAACATTGAGCTTAGTGGCTATAAAAAGGAGCTTTTCACAACCCGTTCTTTGGATTGAACACAACGTCTTAGATATGGAAGTGTACTTTCTGGTAAAAATCATGAAATTCAGAAAATAAAACGCTTAAAAGTTCAAAAAACTGATTTTTCTGAGGACGAAAACTTTTTTTGTGAAAAATTTTGTAAATGACCGTCCATGCAGAAAAATTTTACCCCATCTGTAATATTGATTGAACACAAAAGTTTGGTTTGGCAGTTTAAAAAATTCGAAAAAAGAACAAAAAACCAAACAAAGAAACAAATTTTTGTGTCAGAAAAAATTAACTGTAATTGCGTACGCAAAAGGCGCCTTACACAGCCTTTTCTGTAGATTGAACTCAAAAAATCTGATATGGGAGGGTATATTTTGGTAAAGTTCAAAAAAGTTTGAAAAAAAAAGCTCAAAAAATCAAAAAATTGACTTTCCCGCGGACGATAAGTTTTTGTGTCAAAAAAATTTGTGAGTCGCCGCTAACGCAGTGAGCTTACCACTACCTTTCGTCTCCTTTGAACTCAGAGCAACAGATTTGGGATGTTATTATTCGAAAAAAGCCTTAACTTTACTATTCCGAGTGCCATTTTATGTGTAAGAAAGTTTGGGCGTAGCTGCTGATGCCATGGAGCTTTTCAAATTAGCTCTGTTTTCGAAAAACAAATTTGGTAGGTTTGTTTTTGAGAAATCAAAAACAGATCAAATATTCGGTCAAATATTCCTCTAACAGACTTTTTGAAGACTGTTGCCAAAGTGGTAAAGCAAAGGTAGACCAGTGGGGTATGCAGGCACACAAGGCTGTAGGCATTATTTCTATGGATATCTCTTTTGCGAGGACTGGTAAAAAAAATTTCGAGAGAAAACCTAAATTTTCACTAAGCGAAAAGTGACAATTTTTTAAACCGTCTCAAAAGGAATAAATCAAACCCAATTTCATAATACCTGTTTTTATCGAACAGTAACTATAGGCAAACATGCCAAGCAAGAAATCTGTAATCCAAAATAGAAACTTTATTCCGAATTGAAAACGCTTGCTAATCGAAAGCGTAATAACTAGCGATGGCCTAAGAGCTTACAGACAATTTTTCTGGAGTTGTTTTAAGTTAACATAAAGAAGACTTTAAATTTTTTAAAACGATTTTTGAAGAAGACTTTCCCAAACATACTCATGGTCAATTTTTTCCCAAAAAAGAGAACACAAACTTTTTAATTCTAAAAAAAACTGGAAGTATTTGACTAGCAAACTGTCATAGCCAACTTGATGAGACTGTTTGATACACTATTTTTAAACTAATTAAGCTAGGTAGAAAAAAAACTTTCTCTAGCATTTTTTTGAAGTTTTTACATGTTTTTTTTTGCAAACAAGTGCTCTGTGATCTGTAAGTTTTGCCGACGGTTACAGAGCGTGTTTTTGTATCTAAAAATATGTTTGTAGGTCACAAAGGGTTTTCTTAAAAACAAAAAAATTAAATCCCTTTAGCCTGTCAAGGGATCTGTTGTGATCTGATTTTAGACTATTCTTATTAAATTAATTTAATGACAGGTCCTAGCATAACATTCACGTAAACTCCACTCCTTCGGAGTGATTTAGCTCACTTTTTAACCAATGTTTTATTGATTCAGTAATTCACTGTTTTAACTTCTTTTGTTCCTTTTAAAAATATTTAATTATAGCATTAGAACTTTTATCATGGCGTAGCCAAGCAATAATGAACATCAAGCGTGAGAGGATCTCTAGAATTCTGACAGACCCACTCAATCGACCTCCAACTCCGTGGAAAGATTGGATAGATATGTTCCAATTAGCAGCAATAGCAAAAGAGAACATAGACATTGATCTTCTGCTAAACCCTATGGATTCATTTTCTAACTTTTCTAGAAAATGCCTTGGAGGAAAAGAATACGGTAAAGTGAAAAACGCCCAGATACCATGAAACCTAGCGGAACAAAAACTTTATGAAGATGCAGCCTCTCACAAACTTTTAAACTGGTATCAAAAAGATAAAGAAAACCAAGAAATTTTTGGGTAGCTTTAGCACAAATGGCTAAGAGATGTGATATCTCCAGTGGAGAGGTAAAATGGATATGAGACATTTTCATAAAAATTAAGAAAAACTATGCTATTCAGAGAGAAATACTTTCCGAAACTCTACCTCCAGTGGATGCCTTAAACCTAGCTCTTATCGACGACAAAGAAAAAAAACATCACTTAAAAATGACCAACAATTTCAAAAATCCCGGAGATTTTGTACATAATAACAACAGAAGACATTTCATACTCATGAGTGAACCAACTCTAGCCATTGAAAGAGGGTATTTATGTATGAAGGCGGCGGAAACGTTTTAAAAGGCCACCTACTTGTCTGTCCAGTCAAAGATGCTACCTGTCAAAGCTGTTATTACAAAATTCTTTTCTCAAAAATTGGTTTAAAAATTATATTGTTATAACTTGCAATTGTTATAACTCGCATGAAAGATATATCAATCGAACGAATTATAACTACTAGGAGTAGTATGCGCTTGCGAACAGTACAAAATATATTTTTTTGGGCCAAAATTTGAATCTTATACTGATCATAAGGCCTTCGTTTCTGCTCTGTCCACAAACCAACAAGACATATCATAGCAGATTCACACGTTTGGTAGTTAGATTACTTTTGCTCAATTTTTCGGTTAACCATTTAGCGTTTAATTACGGATTTAATTTCAGCCAATAAAGCTACCCCGATTTCAAAATAGGACAAAAAATTTGTTGTAGCAATGGTTTTGAAAATCAACCAAGATTTGAATTTATCGGAGAAATTTTCAAACTTCAGTTGCAACGCAGTTTCCTCCAATTAGGTAAATTCAGACTTGCTTTCTCATGTAACAAAATTACCGCCTCAACTTTGAAAGATATCAACTCCCGTCTTCACATTTGCAAGATTACACGAATTTAAACAAAGTCGCTCAGGATCTTGTTCATCAAAATTTTTCACTCTAAACTTTACCTGATACTTCAAAAAAGTTAATTTCCAATTCCGCATTTTTTAAATTTTATCTTGGAAGCTTGATTTTATTAATTCCACCCTTGATAATAGATTTATAAGATCTGTAACTAAATCCAATAACAAAATGGTAACTTATCTATTTTAATCCGGTATAACTGTTTCAACTAACACTGAACATTTAAGCCAATTCATCTTTCATAAGTTGAAAAATACCGAAAATCCCTAAAAATGCCAGGAAAACCTTGAGACATCATCTAAATGCAATTACCATGATGATGTATCTAAAAAATGCAATTACAGGCATAATTACATCATTATATCAAACTTTCCAGGAATCCGAAGGATTGCTTTACTTGGATGGTAAATCAATGATCCTTTCTGCGATGAGAAACGCAATCATAAAAATTTTACACGAAACTCATATAAATCAAAATCGTTCAAATCCTCAAACTTTTAGAGAAAATATTTTGTTCTCACTTTTTAATAATCCGAAAATTAATGTAAATAGAAGATCAACTAAGAAACTCTGACAATTCCATCGGAGAACATCAGATTACATACAAATCTGCAAGACAACTTTCTGCAACCACCACAGAGAACAACACAGAAGAAGAAAGGTCAGCCCTCATCCAGTGATTCCTGAAGTCAAAACCGTTCATGTAAAAATCTCAAGCAAGGACAAAAGACCAAACGGAACTCAAACCGAGAGAACGCTTGACAAAGAAAAGACTTGTCCCTTTCCAAAAATTGCTAAAGCCTTGAAAAAGGAAAGCTGCCCCATATCCCTCCTCTGCTTTGAAAACTGCAATAAATTGAAATTTTAAATGAAAATGTTTGGGATTGGGTTCATTTTCTTTTTTAAAATAATTTTTTCAAATTTTTTGAGTGATCCTTTCGAAAAACTTTTCACTTTTTTCAGTAACTACTGTCTCAATTTTCAACAAAAATAACACCAATGTGAAATTCTAGCACTCCTTTTTGTTCTTGCGTAATTCCCTTGTCTCTCTTTACCTTAGCTTAATTTCTAGAGATTCGAAAAATTGTGTGGGGTGAGTTTCTGACCCAAATTTTTTTTCTCAAACACTACCCTCCCAACTACCCTCGCAAAGAATTTGTAATCAATAGATAGAACAGTTACTAAGAGGTTCCCCTGCCTTAGCGGCTGAGTCGTGCAAAAAATTAAGGACCTCAGAAAAGTCCAACTTTTGATTTTTTTACCGTTGTTTCAAACTTTTTGACTTTTCTCAAAAATGGCCCTTCAAAATCTGAGATTTAGTTTTTTTTGTAGAACCAGTTATATGAGGCTACTCTGCATAAACGGTCTTGTCAATTTTTTCTAAGCAAAAAGTTATGAGTCTCAAAAAAATCAAATTTACGGATTTTCAAAAAATCAAATTTAACGATTTTTTGGAGGCTCCCTTGCATTGGCTATTACGCTCAATATTTCTTAAATACTTTTACGCAAAAAATCTGACTCTCGGAAAATCAAAGTTTTGAATTTTGACCTGTTTTTGAAACTTTCTGACTTTTCTCGAAAATTACCCTCCCGAATCTGATATACTAGTTTCATGGAACGGTTATGCCCAATAGTATTTACACAAAAAACTTTGACAATTCAAAAAATCAGCGTTTTGATTTCTCAACGGTTTTTTTAAGCCTTAAATGGCGAAGGCGCTAGTGCAATAAAGTGATGTTGAAAGAAGCAAAAAAAATAAGAAACAAAAAACTAGTGGCCCAGCCAAAACTGGAGGTACTTGTTTGATAATTTTTTAGTTTGTTGTACTGATGCGGGAGGAAGTAGGTTATTTCAAAAATTTCAGAAATTGTTTTCTCCCAAAACCTTAGCTGTTGCTCCATTAAAAATGAATGAAAGTTTTTATGATTACAGAATTTTCCGAGAAGCATGTTTTTGTTTACATTTTGAAGCGTAATATCTTATGCACGGAAACTTCTCAAACCTGTTGGCTTCATTAAACCTTGACATCAGATTGAGTTGTTTTCGAGAAGTCGGAAATTGAGAACTCGAGAGTAGTTTTCGAGAAGTCAAAAAAGAAGTCAACAAACGTACAAAAAAACACTGAGGGTTATAATTTTTTGTGCAAAAATAATGGGCGTAACCACTTATGCAGGGGAGTTTTCCCTAACCCTTTCTACACAACGAAACCAAAACCTCAGATTTGGGACTGTAGTTATCGAGAAAAACCAAAACTTTGACAAACTCAAAAAATTGAATATTTTAGTTTTCTGAGGGCCATATCTTTTTGTGTAAAAAATGGGTTTAAACATTTATGCATGGGACTCTCTCGACCCGTTCTAACCATTAAAAACGAAACTTTAGATTTGTGATGGTTGTTTCCGAAAAAAGTCAAAAAGTTTCAAAAGACGGACAGAATCGAAAGTTTGATTTTTTAAAGGATCAGAAGTTTTGCTTTAAAAAATTTTGGGCGTAACCTTTTACGCAAATGAGCTTCTGACAACCCGTTCTACACAATGAAGACAAAACCTCCGACTTGGGAGGGTAGTTTTGAGAAAATTTTAAAAATCCAAAAATATGGGTCAAAAATTCACCCCATACACTTTTTCGAAGGTTGTAAAAAGTCGGGTAAGGTAAAGATAGCCTAGGGATTTAGTCAGGGGCACAGGGGAGTGGGCGGGACTCACATCGGTACCACTACTTGAAAATCAGTACATTAGTTTTTGAAAAAATTAAATAAATAAAAAATAAAATATAAGAAAATACTATCACATGCTTTTTCATAAAACCCGTTTGTCAAAAATGTATTCATAAGAACTGTTTTCATAATGCGTTAATCAAAATGTCAAATAGTCGAATAAAATTTTCTAGTTTCATTTAGCGCATCTGTCTATTATTGCAAATGGACTGAAATAGTTGTCCCACTAAAAGTTTAGCTGTTAATTTTCTAGTATGTATGATTCACGTATGATCTTTGTCTATTTACAGAGGTTTTTTGTTTGAACTGCCTTGGCTTTCTGTTTTGGGGCAGTACAACCAAACCGAAGTACACCGCGCAAAATCTGCAAAGTTTTATTCTGAAAATTAGGAATAGGATTTTCTTGAAATTACAAAAAATGCAATTTTCAAAACTGTGGCGTTAATTAGATTTCACGTTTGTTTCCGGAAAACTGAATATATTATTGAATACCCTTGATCTCATTCAATTTCTCATTCTTTAGACGAAGAATATCTTGAAATTTCTAGTGAATTTGCTCTTCAGTAAGGTCTAATTATAAACTTGCGAGATATAAGCCGTGATGAATTGATTTTCTAAATTTTTCATCATCAATTGATCAAAACTTAAGGACTGTTTTATATCGACGACCTCTTTTAAAAGTTTAACATGCTAATGAATTTGACCCGAACTATTTAATAAATTTCGTTTTCGTTTTATTAAAATCACATTTAGTTGTTTGATTAAGGTGTAAAAATCAAGCTTTCGGTTTAAACCTCCCAAAACGTTTTTACAATATTTTCGTAAACAAATTGTGACCAAAAACATAGCGTGCAATTATCGAGTTTTTCTTAATTTATAATCCTAAAACTTGAAAATTACTCGAAGTTTTCAGTTGACTTTTCATTGATTAGTTGAGATACAGAATTAAATTTTTACAGAGAATAAAATTTTTTATTTTTTGTTGCATAGTTCACAATTTGCGTAAAGATGGTTGCTTGTGTCTTACAGTTTGCAGTTAGTACTGTTTTGGCGTTTTTTCTGTTTTCAACTTTGTTGAAAAGTTAACCGGACAGAGATTTTTTTATTCTGGGGCAACGATTTCTAATTTTCGGAAAGTAAAAGATTTCAAAATTAAGTTTTTGTAACTTTAGCCATGTAAAATCAGATAGTTGCTTTTATTGGACGAAACAAAGTTAAGCCTCATTTTTTCGAGGAATTACTCAGCTGCAAATGGAATTTAAATTTCACCTTCCCCGATTAAACCAAATTGAGCACTATCATTCTATCCTTTCGTCGTAAGTCTCAACAATGACTAGTAGATTGCAACGATGTTTTCACCAACCGATGTTTGCACTGGTGCTGTTTTCAGCATACCATTGAGGAAAAATCAGTAAAACAGTTTTGATTGGGCCAAATCCGAATAAAGTCAACTAGTGATGCTAGGATCAACAACAACTGATTGGATGATTAAAAACAACTTAAAGTGCTCGATTTCGTTTCCTCCTTCACTTCTCTGATTTCAATTCAATTGTCATTTAGATACGATGCACAGACGTCTTATATCCGGGGAACTCGTTGTAGCTTTATATCCGACCATGAACTAGAAGCGTGAAAAGATTTCAAGTGACACCACTGCTACAATATGAAGCTATCATTGGAAATAATATTGCGAGGAACAACCTCCCTTCTTACAGTTGTCGCACTATTCGGATGTTACAAATTTCTATATCGCAGTCGAGTTCTGAAGAAAACTAATTTTGTTCGTTACTGCATTGCACTGGCTTTTTCCGATAGTTGTCTGGCCTTCTGCTTCCTGTCCAACTTTTCTGGATTTAGCAAGTATTTGAACAGTAACTACTTCCACCAAACGTGAGTAATCCAGTGTGCTACAAAGCCACAAAAAGCAACCAACATGAATCATTTTCTGGATTTTTTTTTGAAGCATCAAAAAACAAGATTTTTCGACCACATTTAACTTAGTAAAACAAATGAAAAATTAGATTCTTTAATGATGTTTTTGATTTCAACGAAGTTGCTGATAAAATCTCAAAACCTTGATATTTTTTAAAAGCAACAGAAATGATTCTAAACATTAAAAAACATATTTGGCTTACAGAAATGATTCTAAACATACATACGAGAGTAATAAAAACAAAGTAGCAAACAAAATCCTTATTATATTCATGTCTTGATAATATTCATGTATTATCTAAATTAGAGGGGTTACCTTATAAAAGAACACACAATTTTTATAATCCCTCAGCGTAAGCTTCGAAAACAAAACATCACAACAGTCTTGAGTTTGCTCAACGTGAAAAAAAGAGCGACGATGAAGTGCCTATGACTCCACTTCATTTGGAAGATTGGCGATTTGAGGTCCTAAGGCGCCGTGCTGCTCGTTGCTTGAAGGCAAACAAATTGCGAGCCGGACAACACTGCTCGTATGTCAGGGCAAAGCCCTAAATGTTCCGAGTGCATCTTAAATATTCCATGTCGAAAAACTTTTTGAAATGAAAATATTGAAAAACTATAAATTTTAGGCAATATCAAAGTTCAAGTGTGAAAAATTGAGTTGTACAAAATTAATACGACCAATTCGCTAGCATCAATTCGATTTGAAACAATTTTGTTGTGCAAGATAAAGTGCCACGCAAAAATAGTTCACGTTACTCTTTTGGCATTATGAAAAAATCTTCAAAGTGCTCATAAATTAGTCCAGAGGATGGCCAAATTGGCAAGTTTCAAACTCGCAAATTTTTG